>NW_020955309.1:1682926-1690691 GCF_003031625.1 Empidonax traillii
CTTATTTTGCAGTACAGTGGAACAATCTAATTTTAATAATCAATCTTGACCTTGTAAAACAGTGTTCTTACAAATTCTTGCTTTGAATTCTTTATTCAGTTTTTGAACACATACGAGGGGGAAAAATATATTAGCTACTTTTAGTTTTGATAGCTTCTTTTAAAACTTATTCACACTTAGCAGCTATCAGTAAAGGAGGTATTTTGGTATTCATGTACTTTCATAAAATAGGCTTGTTAAAGGAGTAATACCTAATTTCTTCACTTTATCAGTTCAAATTTTAATCCTGCATATTTTTATCTTCTTGATGGACTATATCATAGAAACATCCAATGTAACTCATCACTTTCAAGGTCAACTGGGATGAAGTAACTACTTCACAGTCATTGTGTATATATTTACTTCCTTTTAGAAATGTTAGTACCTGTAATGAAACCAATCTATTTTTAAATTTGTGAAGCCAGTTGTATACATTGTTTATGAATTGCATTTTGAGTTCAATATACATTAAATCATGTAACTGACACTGATATACCCCAAAACAGTCTTCAATACATGTTTTAGAAGACGATACCCTAAAATTTGGGCTTGTTTACTGTGCTGATTTTAGTGAAGCTGCCACTGGTTTACAACAGCATCAGTCAGAAAAGAGTCTCATCCAAACGCTTTGAAAACACTCACAGAAAAATGTTTTCTGATATAAAGTTTAGTATTTTTATTTGCACTAGCTATTTCATTAAAATCATTATATGCACATTCTGTGTTCAGAGAGTGTTGTGTGCTTTGCTAAAAACACACACCTAAATTCATTAAATTTCGGTGGAGTTTGGGATTTCTGGGCTTGTTAGAAATAAAACTTTTCCCTGAGCAGCCTCTCTGTTCATGGGTGGATTTCAGGTGAAGGTGGTAAAAAATTTTATGCCTTTTATTCCTTTTCCACCTCTTGCATTTATAGCCACATGTTTTCCCTGAAAAATAATTTCCATAATTTTTATGTTTTCTCTTATTACTACTATTGCACACACTTTAAAATTTTGTTTAGTTTTACTTTGAAGCTGAGTGACATGTGAGCATAGGATGACTGTTCTGGAAGGCCTGTTATAACATGGAATTATCCAAGAAAAGCTACTATGTTTAAATTACTAAGCTCTTAAGAGTACACACAGCTCTATGGCTTCATAAAGCATTTTTAAACATACTTTGCTAAACATTTTGACCTAATGCAACTGAAAAATGCATTCCTTTCTTGTTAATGAGAATAGATTTTCTCATGAGAACAAATGTTTGCATCGTAGCAAAGTGATGTTAAACCTAGCTTAAGTCTTTGAGGCACTGTAATCCAGCCTGAACCACTGCATGTGAAATGCCTGTGGCACCTAAAATTACTTGGATATCTGAGATCTATGTTTTAGACCACTGTCTAGACATACAGACATTATAACAGCAAGTGGCATTATGTGAGTGCCTACAATCACTTTGTTTACTAAAGCACATTTGTACATCGGTAATTTACTAAATACTGAGGGTTCTAAGTCAGTAACTGTTTTATGAATTCTTTAGCAAAAACTTAGTATGCAATGGTCCAAATCTACTTCACAGTCACTTTTCCACTTAGGTTAACCAGCAGTGGCATAAACTGAAGTTAATTATTTGGGCTGGCAAGTAACTCTGCTTTCTATCTGCTTTCAGAGTCTCCCAGAAACAGCAACGGATATGAGAAGAGACCGAGTTTTGAACCACCAAAAGAAGCTTCTTACTGAAATGGAGGAGGACAGGCGTCGACTGCAAGAGAACGCCCAAAATGCAGAGCGTGCCCTGCTCACGGCAGAAAAGTGAGCACTGGGACCTTGGGGACATCCCTTAAACCAGACAAAACATCAATTCCGACTTTCATGCACAGGGTTTTAGCCTTGGCCAATGTGATGCTAGAAGACAAATGTACATCTGCATATCTTTGAAATTCAGGGATAATCTTCTAAAAAGAAAACTGTTAGTTCAAAATGATGATGTGTTTTCTGTAGTTATCCCATAATAGTGCTCCAGATTCTGAGTAGTATGGGCGTTTGTTTGCAGTTATCCTAAGGATTTGAAAACATCTCTTTGGCAAATCCTTAGCACTCTGTTCATTTAAGAAATTATTATTCTTTCTATTTCCACATAATCTTTTTGTAGAGAGATATCATACATTTATAATAAGTACAGAAGCATCAGCTGGGTGGCAGGTCTTAGCTGCCAAAGGGGCTGAAACCCATTTTGGACCTAGTCTTATCCCCAGTAGAAGCGTTTTTCATATGGAAATTTGCCAAATAGCGGTACACAAACTATTTTTAGGGTTTGCATTGGAGATATAAAAAGGAGAGATAAAATCATAACAGTTGAATTATCAACAATTATTTTATAAGATTACTGTTACAGAGTAGCAGAAAATTAATTTCTACAGAAGTAGAACTCTAGTTCTATAAATTACTCACTTGTTTTTGCTTTTTTTTCTCTTGTAATAGTAACAAAGAATTGATCATTACTCATATGAAAGCTGTGGAAACCACTCTTCAGTTGGTAAGAATTTGAAGGGTTCCCTCTGATTTGTGTTTCCAAAGACATCAAAGTTTTACAACTTCTTATCATCAGGGAAGGACAGGAGTAGAAACTGTTTTAGAACAACTTGCTTTCCTTAGAGTTTAAGTTACCCCCTTCATCTTTAATCTTAAAAAAATTGCAATGAAATAAAATGCCACTTTCTAATACACAAACTTCTAATTTTGAATAGAAAAGTTACTGCAAAATTAATTTTCCCTCAATCATTGACTACAGTTTCTGGTTGCCAAGGGTTGACTATGGAACATCTGAAAAACTGGCAACTGCTGTTAACTCTCTACTGGGTAAGGTGGAGGTCATCTGCTGAGGTTGCATACATGGTGGCCATAAAATATTTGGCTTTGTGTGTGCTACTTTAACCTTTAATACATGATAAACAGAATAAGTAAAAGACAAATAACCTGTGGTCAGAAATTTAACTGATATTTTTAAAAACACTTTTTAAACTGAGTAATAATATTAAGTTGCCTCTTTGACTTTTACTGTTTTTGCCAGCTATAGGATTGTTTGAAGGTACAGCAAAGATGTACTTATTAATTATTTGGGAGAAAATTTTGTTTGTTTGTTTGTTTGTTTGTTTGTTTGTTTGTTTTGGGGTTTTTGTTTGTTTGGTTTTTGTTTGTTTTTTTTTGTTGTTGTTTTGTTTTTTGTTTTTTAACTGTAGTTCTAATAAACTGATTGCATTATAACTTCTAATCTAGAGCCACATGGGGGGGGGGAAGTGGTTTTTTTTTGTTGCCTTAGAGTGTTAATTTCCATTACATTTTTAATTCCTAGCAACATGGACATCTATTCCTTATTTTAGATTCTGTGTTCACCAAAACTGTTGTTATTTTTAATTTTCAGATACCTTTTTCAAGTCTCTCTTTCTTTTAACATTCACAGAAAGTAGCAGAACCTAAACTGTATGTTTTAGCTGTAGCAAAATGTGCTAACAGATAATTTGCTTTGTGCCACCATCATCTTCATACAGCTTCGCTTAAGCTTCTCAGGTGGATGTCATGCAGAAACCGCTGTGATTTTACAGTAACATGTACAAGTTTTGTCCTTGGCCTTCTCATTTAAGATCAGGGAAAGATCCTTTTCTTTGTAGTGTTCTTTCCCAGCATTTTGAATTAGAGATTTATGTGCAATGAAAAATCAAATAGGCTAAGTTTATTCTTGGATTGGAGGTTCAGTCATCCCTGCAAGTCCACTCAAAGGGCTCAAGGGGACCCAGTTCATCTCAGTTAATTTTTTGAAGGAGAATCCACATTGCGGCTGGGATTTTTTTCTTTTTAGGTCAGAGAGCAGGCCTTAATGCTAAGTGCTGCAGCAGGCACAACGGAGTTCTGCCTGGAGCTACCCAGACTGCAAATAGATGCCCTTCCGCGTGAAGAACTGTGGGGCAGGCCAGAGGCTATAGCATTCCAGGTCTAAACAATCTATCTAACAACTGTCTAAAACAATCCTGTTTCTTTCTTCTTTTTTTTTTTTTTTTTTAATTTTTTTCATCTGAGATAAAACGATTAGCTAGACTGCTCTGAATGTGTGGAGAGCAAAAAGCTTCAAAAATATTGCAGCCAGCAGCTGAAAGACAAATAATTTCCATATATACTCTTGCACACAGTATTTCAGAGCTGATGGGAACTCTTAGTTTTGCAGGTGTTAAATAACTGATAGGAATACGACCACTGAGAAATGCACATATACCTGAAAATTATTATCCCTCTATCCCCCTTCCCTTTCCTCCTCTTAATATGAGCAAGACAAAATAAGAAAAAACCCACACCACTTATATTACTCAGGAGGTAAGCAAACAGCATCAAAGAACAATGGTTCACAGTCTGTGTCACTGTGAAGTCCCTTCTCTCCCTGTCCCTTTTCTACCTTTCCTCATCTCTGGTTACATTGTGCCTGTTTAGCAACTTTCTCAGTACATTATGGAGATTTTATCTTAAAATGTGCCTTTTATAGCTAGGAGTCAGGAAACTGATTTTAATTTCACTGTATGCAACACTATATCCTGTGACCTTGAATGAGGTAAGAAGTAAATAATCACTTTAGGGACACTTCTTACTAAAAGCAGTGCAGACATGTCTGCAATTATTTGCAGACATGTCCTCTAGAATTGCTATAATCAGTCTGTGACAAGAACATATCAGTTAAAGGCCCTATAATCTGCAAGAATCCTCTTTTAGGACTAGCACCATAGTACCGAAACATTTTGAATACTTCTTCTGATGAGAAAAGATATATGACGGTGTTAATTTGCTACTGCTGTTCCCTACACTTCACAATGCCATTACTTGATTAATTTCAGTTATGTTAAGTTTTATTCTGAAAAGCAGTAGTATGCTTGAGAAAGGGAAACAGCAAAAATCTTTGCAAATACCTGTTTGAGGTATTAAATTTATTTTTGTCTATACTACAGACTTACCTTCAGAAGGTCAGTTTCATATTATCTGAAGAGAAAACTATAACTTATAAAATGTGATCTGCTACTATTAGGGAAGACCAATATTTTCAACTACTTATGGTACATATAAAGTTTCCTGTCCTGCCAAATCATTTGTACTCTCTCATGCTGCTAACTTTATTATCATTCTAATCAATATTACAACTGGGATATTGTTCCACTATATACATAAAAACAATTACATTTCCCTAGCTGTATTGTAATCAGATTATTTTGCCTCTCTTATAAACCTTGTTTGATTTCTCCAATTAATAGAAAATTATCTTCCCTAATGAATTTGAAAGTACCCTATTTGGCATTTAGATATAGCTTACTTGTCACTAACAATTTATTTTACTTTTCAAAGGATGTGGTTCAAAGTTTTTTGGACATCTACCAACTTGCAGCTAGCAGAATTGAAACATTACTGAGAGAAACTTCTCAGCTTCGCACTGCAGCCCAAAGATCCAGACAACAAACATTCACCATTCATGAAAGTTATGGTAAGTCACTTCTCAAGCAATTTTTGAAATTTGGATATAGTTTCGTAGCCAGCATCTCCCTTCATGCTGCATAGTTTCTGTAGGTAGATACAATAATACTTAATTATAAACATAATGGAACAGTAAAACTAATGTCAATAGAAACCTCCTGAGACTTTTTTCAGAAGAGAAAAGTGCTCAGTCCATCCACTGGGGTCATGTTAAGTGCCAGAGAGTGTCTATCATGAGCCAAATCCATAACACATTCCATGTGTTACGACATGATTGGGGGAATGCTTTCCAGATATTGCAAGAAGCAGATTTGGATGCAAACTGGATGAAAAATCGGCTTGCCTTTTTCACTACCTCATTTAACTTTTTCTATCCAAAATTTGTTTGGATACTCAGTATCTAGGAATGTGTACTTTTAGCTTGTCAGGCTATTGTAACCCCTTTGGAAATTATAGTAATTTGATTTAAATGTTGCCTACAAGGCAAAAGGTTCTGTTAATAGGATGCAAGGGTAATTTAAGTGCAGAACTAAATGTAACTTGCTCCCAATGACTGAGGCCTCCATATCTATAGTTTTACCGTGGCCCCTGGGTTTGAAAGTTTATTAAAGTTACTAATTAACTTTAGTAACTTTACTAATACTTAGCTGCACTCCAGAAAAAGAGCAAGACAGTTGAGCTGTTGAAACAGAAATGGAAACATCCTGAGGTGAAAAGTCGCAGAAGAACAGTTGGCAGTCTAATTTTTAGGGCAGTCTTCCACTGGCAGGTGGTAGAAGCACAAGACTGCTGGGGTGTGGTAGTCAGAGAACTGCATTCTGCAGCAGTGCGGCTGTGTAAACATCCCTAAAGGAAGGATCTTGCTGTGAGCAAGTAACAATGTGTTTTTTTAACAATGCAGTTCCTTAATTTCTGTGAATTCCTGTTGGAATAATCTGCAAGTCATAAGCACACCATCTTCCAACAGACTGATATTTGAAGAGCGTTAAGTGTTTGATTTCAATTGATGGTAAAATAAATAGAAAAGTAAAGGAGTATCTTCTGTGGTTAGCATGGCAAATGTTTCCTAGTGAAAGTAATAGGGAGACTGTAGAATAAGTTTGTTCACTCGATTAAAAAAACCCATGCCCTAGAAATTATAATGGTAAGGGTTAAAAGTTCTCACTAAGTATTTGTAGCACTTCAAATAATGTATGCTATTGTTTTCTAACACTTTCTGGTGCAGAATACTTGATATAAGGTTCTTGTTTCTATCGATTAGAGATTAATGTATATGGTCAGGTGCCAAGTATTTTCAATAAATTCTTCAAACAAAATGCAAACACTTGCAAGTACTTCACATACATACCTTTTGTGAAAGGTATTTAACATTAATTGCAGATTCCCTTTTGATTTTTCTTTTTTTTTTTTTTTTTTTTTTTTTTTTTTTTTTTAATTCTTTGTTTTATTGCAGAAAGCAGGAAAGAGCCTAAACATCCAAGTAGCTTCAAGCTAGATAGTCAGGTTGACGAGCCTTATGTCCCAGAGATTTATCTATTGCCAGCAGAAGATCAAATTACCTCCAGCATGACGCTGCAAAGAGACAGTACTCAGCCTTCAATCCATCTGTCCTCCAGTGTGATACCAGATAGACCTGGTACTGGGTCTTCAATCCACATGTCCTCCAGTGGGATACTGGACAGAGCCGGTACTGGGCCTTCAATCCATGTGTCTCCTGCTGAGATACCGGACAGAGTTGGAACAGGGTCTTCAATCCACATGTCTGCTGATATGATACCAGACAGAAGCAGTACTCGGTCTCCCATCCACATGTCCTCCAGTGGGATACTGGACAGACCAGGTACTGGGTCTTCAATCCATGTGTTTGATGATGCAATATCAGACAGAATCAGAACTCGGTCTCCAACTCATATGTCCCCTGGTGTGATTCAAGACAGACCTGGTACTGAGCCTTCAATCAGTGTATCTCCTGGAGCAATACCAGACAGAGGCAGTACTCAGTCTACCATCAACATGCCAGCTGATGTGATACCAGATAGAAGCAGTTTTCTATTTCCAACCCTCATGTCGTCCAGTGAGAGTGCAGATAGAAGCACTACTCGGTCTCCAACTCACATATCCCCCAGTGTGATACCAGATAGACCTAGTACTGAGCCTTCAATTCGTGTGTCCCCTGGTGCAATACCAGAAAGAAGCAGTTTTCTATTTCCAACCCTCATGTCGTCCAGTGAGAGTGCAGA
>NW_020955309.1:1691823-1698570 GCF_003031625.1 Empidonax traillii
CCAATCCACCTCACCTCCAGTGGGATAGCAGACAAAAGCAGTACTCAGCCTCCAACTCACATTTCCTCCAGTGGGATAGCAGACAAAAGCAGTACTCAATCTCCAATCCACCTCACCTCCAGTGGGATAGCAGACAAAAGCAGTACTCAACCTCCAACTCACATTTCCTCCAGTGGGATAGCAGACAAAAGCAGTACTCAGCCTCCAACTCACATTTCCTCCAGTGGGATAGCAGACAAAAGCAGTACTCAATCTCCAATCCACCTCACCTCCAGTGGGATAGCAGACAAAAGCAGTACTCAACCTCCAACTCACATTTCCTCCAGTGGGATACCAGACAAAAGCAGTACTCAGCCTCCAGTCCACCTGTCCTCCAGTGGGATAGCAGAGAGACCTGGTACTGGGTCTTCAATCCACATGTCCTCCACTGGAATACCCGGCAGATCTGATACTGAGTTTACAAGCGTGTTCTTCAGTGAGATAATGGACAGACCCGCTTCTGGGTTTACAATTCACGTGTCCCCTGGTGAGATATTGGACAGAACCAGAACTCTGTCTCGAATTCACAGGTTCTCCAGTGTGACGCCAGTCAGAGCCCATACTCTGCCTTTAATCCACATGTCCCCTCATGCAAAGCCAAAGAGAGCCTATAGTGTGCCTTTAATCCATATGTCCTCTGGCATGATACTGGACAGAGCTGGTACTGACTCTTCACCGGACATATCCTCCCATGTGTTGCCAGACAGAGCTGGTACTGGCTCTTCACTGGACATATCCTCTGGTGTGAGGCGGAGCAGAACCTTTATTGTATCTGCAAGAAACATATACTCCAACGTGATACCACAAGGAATCAGTACTGGTACTGGGTCTTTAGATATATCCTCTGGTGCGTTAGTGGACAGAATCAGTTCTGGGCCTCCAGTGGATGCATTCTTCTCTGTGAGACCATACCAATTCGGTGGTGGGTCTTCAATGGATACATACCACAGTGTGACACCAAACAGATTTTCTCTGCCTTCAATCAGGTCCTTCAGCCAGGATGTCTTATCCAGTACTAGAAAAGAAGGAAAATAATTTTCAGAGTCTTAGCTATGTCAGCTTCCCTTAGCTATATGCCAGCTTCCCTTTGGAAATGAAAAAAATGTAGTGGTGTAAAACGATGTAATTAAAGTAAAATCTAGCAGCTACCTTATAGTTGTAGTTCAGTGTGTGTGTGTTTTGTCCATAATTTTGCATTTTTATGAAAATATGCATTCATATCTTCACATTTCTGTGCTTCTCATTCTTTGTACACTGAAACAGTTATTTTTTAATGTTTTATTTATTGCAATTAATTTTTGTGCGGTATATTTTTTAATGTTATAGAACAACACATTTTGGGTATTTTTCTTCATTCTCAAAAAAAAAAATCCATTAGTTATTTTAGTCTATCTATCTTTTAGTTACTATCAAAGTACTGTCTCATACTTGTCTATTTTAAACAAGGACTGCAATATTTCATTAAGGTTGAGAGAACTCTGTGAAATGTATGCAAATGACTCCTGTCATTTCATGGCAGCCCTGCTGTGGTTCTCTGAGCCCCCTCTTTTCTCTTGTCATCTCAACTGAAGACCTACATTTAGTTGCAAACTTAAAGCAGATTGAACAAAATAGAAAAGTTGTGATGGCCCTTTTGGTGCACACTCACTGATCTTTCTGCTTTTTCATCAGAGTCTTATCCAGGCAAAGAGATTGCAATGAGTGATACAAATCCCCTTAGTAGGAACCCAAATGCTCTATAGTCCCAGCTGAAAGCTTGCGCCTGTACAGGATCTTTTGGCTGCCCCACTCTTTGCTTGGTTTTGGCTGGAAATGCAACTGCACTTTCTTCCTCATCTAGAAGTACCAAGGCTGGACAAAAATCAGTCAGTGGGCCGTATTCCAGAGGCAGTGTGGTCTGGAGTTGGTGAATGAAGGGAATCCTTCCCCAGTTCCAAATGATATAAAAACCCTAACCAAACAAAACATAAAAAGGGCTCTGCAATCTTAAGGAGCAACTGACAATTCAGAAGTGAAGGCAGAGCCTATTCACAGGGTGAAAAGGAGGGGAACCTACCAATGTGGTTGAGATTTTATTGTGGTTTTATTCTGAGTCCCATTCACAACTAATAGTGGAGAAAACCTTCTGGAAGGGCTGGTTTCTCCTGACAGCCATAAATAGTTTTGCTGAAACAATCAGAAGCATCTTGGTTCCCAGAAATATGCAGAAACAGGACTGAGAGGACCATCTGCACCTATGTGATCCTGCCTAGGACCTTGCAATCTCAGGCAAATGTGGCCCATAATCTCCTGAATCCATTTATCAAGGTGTCTTCAGCTAACTGGGATTTTTCCCCTACTACTTCTGTGGGAATGTATCTTCCTGTCCAAGAGATTTGTTCCTGTCAGGAGACTCAAAATACTTGTGTAGGTTCCACTTTTCTTCAGACATGGGCTATTTTACCTGTTGAAAAAGATGAGGAGCATAAATCATTTCTCAGGAAACTCCAATCTCTCCAAAAAATGTTGATCCCAGTAGGATTTAGGCCCATACGTTGTTGTGAAGACCAGTGAGGTACATGTTTTCAGCACCAAGAAAAGAGAAAGGATACAAGTGGCAGAGAGCTGATGTCCTCTGCTCCGGGTTGCAGGGACAGCAGTGTCTACATTTGTCATAGTTTTACTTATTCTAAAAAAAAAAGGGGGGAATTATTTTTTTTTCCTTTCTGCTGCATCCCTGTGAAAGAAAGATGTTGAACGAGGAAGGGGGAGGGCTTTTGCCTAAGGTGACTGACACACACAAAGGAACTAGCTAGCAGACCCACATTCCAGGCTGGTAGCCTTCAAAAGACTGGGGTGGGGGAGAAGGGATGAGGTGTTTTTTTTTTCCTCAGGAAACAGCAGGCACTTCACTTTTGCCCTGACTCAAGGAGGATGTGTGCATGGAAGGACTCTGAGTTTGCTTTGATTTCGACCAGGTCATCTGGCTGCTTCTGGCCCCAGTTCACCTCCATTCTGTGCCCTGTTCTGCCCTCAGCCCAGACTTGTTCAGATTTCATCGGAGAGGCTTGGCCCTTCTGTGAAGGAATCTTTGGGGGAGTCCTGGCTGGAGCCAGCCGCTGACAGAGTGAGTTTGTGGGAAGAACTCCTTTCCCCCCTTTTCATAGAATTATAGAATCATAGAATCAGATGGGTTGGAAAGGTCTTCTGAGATCATCAAGTCCAAGCCTTGATCCATGTCCCAGTTTAATTGAGACAAGGGTCTTTTGCTGAGGATGGATTAGGAGAAAAAGACCCAAACCTTCTTTTCTAGCAATTATAGATCCGAAATTAAGAGGCTTCGATTGAAGGAAAACAAATTATGGAAAAGGGAAAAAAAACCCCCAGCCCTTTATTAAAAGGTATGTGTGTATTAACAGGAACACGAAAAAAAAAACAAGTAAAACAACCAAGCAATACCCCTACACCCACCAATAATCCCCTTCAAGAACAAAACCGATAAAACCGGCAAAAAAAGAAAATCAAATAGTTCAATTTTTAGCACTCTTTGGTGCAGTTCCAGCCACAGTCAGCAGGGGGTGCCGTCGGGTCACTGGAGATGCAAAAACTTGTAATGTCTTATACCATTCACCAGGTGGCGCTGTTGAGTTATCAAAAAAGTGCAGAACTTGTAATGTTCTAAGTAGTCACCAGGTGGCGCTGTTGGATCACTGGAGGAGTGGAACTTGCAATGTCCAGCACCCATCACCGGGCGGCGCTGTGGGATCCCTGGTCTCCGCCGGGTGGCGAGGGAGGAGGGGGGAAGGGGAAGGGAAACAGAAAATTCTCCCAATGGAAGAAAAACTCATGACTCAACTGGTGAAGATCTCGTGGTGAAAACCAAGCCTGCAACCAGCAAACAACTGCGCAGAGAGACAGCAGCAAAAAAACTCCTCTCCCACAGGAAAAGACAAAGAAGAAACCAGCCTGTCTCTCCTGCGTGCTGCAGCCTTCTCCTCCCGCTCCCGAGCCTGAGCTCCAACCCCCCAGGGCTGAGCTCCAACACCCCAAACCCCACCCCTTTCCATACACACACTCTGGCCTTTTCCAATTCCTCCCCCTTCGTTGCTAGGAGACTAATGTCTGGTCATTTAGGACCCAGGCTAACTCCTTTGTTTATCTGATTGTTTGTTAACAGCACACACGCGGGGGGGGGGGGGGGGGGGGGGGGGGGGGGGGGGGGGGGGGGGAGGGGGGAGAAGGGGAAAGGAAAGGCAAAATTCCTTGCTACAATCAGAACTATGACAATCCACTACCACCACAGTTACTAGACTATGGCACTAAGTGCCATCCAGTCTCTTCTTAAATGCCTCCAGGTATTTAAGCTGGAGAATCCAGCACCTCCCTGAGCAGCCCATTCCAATGCCTAATTACCCTCTCTGTAAAGAATTTCTTCCTAATATCCAACCTAAACCTCCCCTGGCAGAGCTTGAGACCATGCCCTCTTGTCTTACTGAGACCTGCCTGGGATAAGAGACCAACACACACTTGGTTACAACCTCCTTTCAGGGATTTGTAGAGAGTGATGAGGTCTCCCCCGAGCCTTCTCTTCTCCAGGCTAAACAACCCCAGCTCCCTCAGCCTCTCCTCATAGGACTTTTCCCCTTCTCACTGGGGAAGAGATCTCCATTTCTGCTTCTCCCGAGCACTGGGGCCGCCCGCGGCCACCGCCAGAGCCCCACAGTGCCCCCTGCCGGCCCCCACCGAGAACCTGCAGGCGCTGCTCCTCCAGAGATCCAACCGCGCCCCCTCCTGATCGTGGTTAGAAGTGCGCCAAAAGGCGAAAAGTACTATTTCCTTTTTGAAGGGAACTTTTGGGTGCAGGATTATTGTTTAGTTGGTTTTGTGTTCTTTTGTTGTTTTGCCAATACATCTATATCCTTTAATAAATGGCTGTGATCTTTTCTTTCTCCATGCTTCTTCAATTGGAGCCTCTTGATTTCGGATTTATGATTGCTTGGAGGAAGGAGCTTGGTTTTCCTTGTGACTCATCCTCCTTAGCAAAACCCTTCAATCTCATTGAACTGAGACACTTTCCATCCCCTGCCCCTCCTGTGCTGCCTGGCACCTTCCTTCCCAGCAGGGACAGCCCATTGTCATGTCCTGGAGCTCCCAATCTGCCACAAGACCTGGCAGTAACCCTGAAGAAGTTCTCATCTGCTTGATCATGCCAGGCAGTTACTGGGGCTGGGACATATCCTGCTCAGTTGTCCCTGTTTGGGTGGCAGAACCTCAAAGAGTAAGTCTACTTTTACAAATAGAAGTTGTATTGTTTAAATTAAGATTGTATTAAATTTTATTTAATTTTTATTAAATACAATTATTATAATTAATGTAAATGATATTAATAAAATTTAAATTTTAGTTATATTAAATGTAAAATTGTAAGCAACACAACCAGGCCTGTATTTTTTGCTCTGAGAATATTCTGCATCCAAACTCTAAAAAATTCTGCTGTTTTTTCCAAGCAGCACTGAACACAGATTCCTTCATCTTCTGCTAGGAAGAATTTAGCCTCACATTGCCTGTTGTCCAGGTGGATGCCTTAACTACAGATATTCCCCTATTTCCATAGAGGAAAAGTGGCATCCAGCACATTATGGCTATGGCAATTAGAAGTATAAGGCACACAACACTAGGAAAAATATTTAAAAAAAGAGGCCAGGTGTTGCCCTGTGTTTAAGAAGGTGAAGCCCTTCACCCAGCTCAGTCCCCTCAGCGCCCTTGTCACCATTCAATGGTAAGTGTTTTCTGACCAATGCACTGTCTCAGTTTAATTGAGACAAGGGTCTTTTGCTGAGGATGGATTAGGAGAAAAAGACCCAAACCTTCTTCTTTAGCAATTATAGATCCGAAATTAAGAGGCTTCGATTGAAGGAAAGCAAATTATGGAAAAGGGAAAAAGGAAAAAATAACAGCCCTTTATTAAGTATGTGTGTATTAACGTAACACGAGGGAAAAAGAAAACCAAGTAAAACAACCAAACAATACTCCTATACCCACCAATAATCCCCTTCAAGAACAAAATCGATAAAACCGGCAAAAAAAGAAAATCAAATAGTTCAATTTTTAGCACTCTTTGGTGCAGTTCCAGCCACAGTCAGCAGGGGGCGCCGTCGCATCACTGGAGATGCAAAAACTTGCAATGTCTTATACCATTCACCAGGTGGCGCTGTTGAGTTATCAAAAGTGCAGAGCTTGTAATGTTCTATAGTAGTCACCGGGTGGCGCTGTTGGATCACTAGAGGAGTGGAACTTGCAATGTCCAGTGCTCGTCACCGGGCGGCGCTGTGGGATCCCTGGTCTCCGCCGGGTGGCGAGGGAGGAGGGGGAAGGGGAAGGGAAACAGAAAGTTCTCCCAATGGAAGAAAAAACTCACGACTCGGTGAAGGTCCCGCGGTGAAAAAAAAAACCAAGACTGCAACCAGCCGGCAACTCTGCAGAGAGATAGCAGCAAAAAACTCCTCTCCCACAGGAAAAAAAAAACAAAGAAGAAACCAGGCAGTCTCTCCTCTCTGCTGCAGCCTCCCCTCCTGCTCCCGAGCTGAGCTCCCAACCCCCAGCCCCCACCTCTTTCCACACACACACTCTGGCCTTTTTCCTAACTCCTCCCCCTTCGTTGCCAGGAGACTAATTCTCGGTCGTTTAGGACTCAGGCCGACTCTTTTGTTCACTTGATGGCCATTTAAC
>NW_020955309.1:1699040-1709574 GCF_003031625.1 Empidonax traillii
GGAAAGGAAAGACAAAATTCCTTTCTAAAATCAGAACTATGACATGCACAAACTCTCCATGGAATAGAAGAGCTGCACCTGCCATCTCCAGTGAAACTGCAATTTTAAAACAAAAATATACAAACAAAGAAAAATCCAGCCCTAAGATTTAATGAAAAATCCAGGACCCCAAAGGTATTGAGCCACTTAATTCCCATTATCTGCTTATCATGTATGTCCTCATGTGTCTCAATCCTACACATTTTTAGCTGCTAGAAACCATCCTCCCTGGGTATCAGAAAAGGGTTTCGAAAACTAAGAAAGAACTGGCAAAAGCTTCAATGGTCCTTTGTTCATTCTTAATCAAATAAGCAGAAAGCAATCTTTTTGAGAAAATCTGAGCTCCTTAAACATGTAAGAAAGGGAAATGAAGAATTATTGCCCTTTGCAAATGCCATTATTTTGCCATGGAGTTGGTTTTAACTACTGTCTTAAGATCAGGAGCCAAAAAATTACTCACCAGGCAATTATTAGTAGAGATAAGATAATAGAGCAGTTTTAAAAGAAGGCCTTCCACCACAGGGGTAGAGAGACATGTACACACGTGTCCATTTCCACAATTAAAGGTATTATCCCATCCAATCCCAGATTTATCTGCCCCCAGGTCCTCCCCCTGGAACACTCCTCTGGAAACTCCTCATCTTCCTCTTTGTCACAACATGTCCAGTCCTTGGAGCTCCTCCAGAGTTCTGGGTTTTGAAGGACGCTTTGACTAGGATGTATTTTGTTGTTCAACCCAGAGTTGTTGTTCAACCCGGAGTTGTTGTTCAAGCCCAATATTCTTAAACAGAAAGGCTTACCTTGAGGGAAGTCTAAACAAGCTAAAGGGATTTAGGAAGTTAGACGTGAAATGGGGTAATATGGTTGGGTAAATGTGTAAACTACTGTGCTAAAGGGTGAGCTAACTACAGCTACTTCTAAAATCTACAAAAAGCTATAAATCCAAAAAATCCATAGGCATCAATCAGATGAAGTTTTATGACCCACGGAGGCAATCACCCATCTTTGATAGGTAGACTTGCACTAAAACAGAAGGACAGTCTCCACAGGCCCTTGAGTCACAAGATGCATTTTGAAAAATCACGAGGTTCTTAAACAAATATTCTTCATCTGAGGAAAGCTTCCTTGCAATGCTGCTAATAGTTACAACTAAATATGAGTTCACAAAAAGGTATTTTTTCCGGGTGAAAAAAAGGACATAAATAGCACATGTGTTGAAGCTGAGTGTGCCTCTATGAGCAGATTTTCCTGAATTCCCCTTTTTGAGGAGTCTCAGCATTACACAAACCCAGAGGGAACAGTTCACTCTGTGGCTGTCTCTGTTTCCAGTGTCAGGGTTCGACAAGGCTATCTGGGAGCTGCAAAACATGAAAATCTTTTCAGAAGCCCATTGAGGGGAAAAAAAAGGATAATTTAAATCAACCTTTAGGTTCGAGTGCCTTGAAAGAACCACCCTACATTAACACCATCTCTTTCACACCACACAGCACATGATTTTCCCATCATCCTTGTTCCCAAAGGGCGGGCCCTGCCGGCCGCATCCGCACAGTTCCCACATGCCATTAGTCCCTTAGACACAGGAATCCGCCCACCGGGCGCTGCCGTGACAATGGAAATTGCTGCAATCCATCGGCAGCTCCTGGGAGAGCATCGCTATGCAGAGCTGCTGCTTTAGTTGAGTAACCTGGAGCAATATGGAGCATCCTGCTCCAAGTGAGCATCCAGGAGCATCCTTCCTGAACAGCAGGACTGCGGCTCCTGGGATAACACTGCTGCTCCCGGGGTAACGCTGTGGCCTGCCGGGCACCCTCTCACTCTTCTGCAAAGCCTCAGCCAATGGCAGTCCCTTTGCTGTGCCAGGGTTCTCCCATCCTTCCAAGCGCTAGGAGAAACTTGAGCCTCTTTTTACGAGCTAAAGAAAAAACAACAAAAAAAATCCCCTCACTTCCCCCTTGATCCTGCTTCTGAGATGCCCTGCAGGAATTTCATCAGGGACTCGAATCCACTCTTGGAACTGATGCTGAATCTCCTCAGGTGATTTTATCACTCAATCCTCGGCTCCTTCCTGCTCCTGCACTTTCTAAGTAAAGCAACCACAACATTCCCTACCCAAAAATACTGCCTTCAGTTTTGCCACATAATCAAAAAAGCCATGAGAAGAATATCAGGCCAGTTACAACATCTTGCAAAATCATATCTGGGAACATTTGGTTATAAAGTAACAAATATCAACAGAAGCTGAGAAAATCCAACAGTATCAGACAACATGCTTCAAGTACTTGGACTAGAAAAGCTTAGGCAATAAATTTAATTGTAATGAATGCTCTCTTTCTGACATGTGAGCCATGCAACTGAATCTCCAAAACCAGTGAAATAGAGACTCCTGGCAACAGAGGCTCCACACAGAGTAATGTTACATAGAACAGGACAGTAGCAATCAGCTGCCGAATTTGTAACTTCCACATTGCAGTTAAAGACTTGATTTAATTATACTACTATTAATAAGGTGTAAGATGTGAGAGCCATAAAGAATAAGAATAAAATAAATTACAAACCCAAACAAACACCAGAACCCACCACACAGCCTCACCTCAAAAAGACAGAATGAGTTTTTCTTTGTTGTCATGAAAACAATCAACATCAAATCACATTGCAACTTCAGAGGTACAATTGAAATTTGAAATGGGTTTCTGCACCAAACCACAGTGGTATTTATCTACTGGTCATCCAGAATGGGAAAAACCAAACAAATCCATATTTCCTCAGGTATTTTACAGCTCATCCTGCATTTTTGACAGTAAATTACACAAAGACTTACTATATTTTTGCTGTGAAGAAAGATACTTTGAGTTATTTTAAGTTTAAGATCCATGTAAAATGAATTTTATTAAGGTCAGACATTCCCTGGGCATGTTAAGACATGAATTCAAGTTAAGACATGAATAAAACAGAACATTCTTTATCGTAACATACCACTTCATTTTGTTGCATACCTTGCAGAAAAAAACTGCTTTGCAATGCACTTCCACACTCCTCTAAACCTAATTCTGAGCAACATCAGCCTGAGGCAAAATGAGAGCTGTGACCACTTCTGGATTTGTTGTTTGGAGTTAATGACCACCAAAGCCTGGGTTTAACTTCAAGCAGAATTTTTTTCAGCAGGTCTGAAAATTAGGCCCTAAATGAGTGTTTTCACCTGAGTCTCATCCCATTCAGTATTACCCATGAATTCTACAGTGACAGTTTTTCCCATAGGAAAATTGCCTTTCATATCATTTTAAGATAAAAGTCCAGTGTCATCTTCTGACAAGTTGCACACAAGTGCTAGAAGGGGAAGGAAGAGTTTGTTTGGAAGCTTCTAATTGACCTCAGTGGAACTGGGCCCCTATCCTTTAAAACATTTATGAAAAGCAGTTATGGAGCATGAACAGTCCTCAGTCTGAACCATTAATACCTTGGGAATAATAAAAGTAATTCATTTGACAGTTCCAGAGAGAGTAGAAGTATGAACCTGGCTGCTCTGAGGGTTAAATCCTCCCGATTATCAGGTGATCTTTTTTCCCACTGCAGAGACACAAATTGTTGTTTTTCTTTGGTTTTCTATTTCCTCAGCACTGGCAGGTTGTCTGTGATAGATCAGTAATTCTAGATGATACCCAGAACTCAAATGCATGTGGAATTGGTGTCACTGAATAATTTCCTCAGAAAGGAAGCCAGTCCCAATCCATAAATTAACAGAACAGCAGGGCAGTATTTGAGAGGGGAAACCTCGCCCTTTTGGACTCACACATTTCAGTGGTGCTTAGGCATAGGAGCAAAAATAAAGGCAGTGTAGATTAACTACCTGTACTCATAAAAGAAACAATCCTACAGACTAAACCTGCTTAATGCCAGATATGTTTCATTCCGTGTTTTCTTCAGTGTTGCAGCTGAAAACAGAAGAGAATTCAGCCTTAGTTATCCTTTATTTATTTATTTATTTATTTATCTATTTATTTATTTATTTATTTATTTATTTTATTTTTTTTATCTTGCTTTGCCATGTTTTGGCTTGTAAGTCACCATCTGAGCAGTGCAAATAAAAAATATTAAAATGGACTTCAAGTGGTTTGTTTCCAGGTTTGAAGTAGAACTGCAGTTTGAGGGGTGGACTTTTGTACATCACAGGCTATTGAAGGTTCAGTCCACAACAGATAAAGTTCTCATTGCAGAAATAACTGCTCCTATTTCTGTGCTGCCAGCTTTACCAGCTCCTCAGTGTCACAAAACTTTTGGTAGACTTCTAAAAAATATCATTTGGGATAATTTTTCTCCTCTCTCTCTTTTTTTTTTTTTCCCCGTTTCAGTTTCCTTTTCCTTTTTTTTTTTTTTTTTTTTTTGATTCCTTTTCCATTCTCATTTTTGCTTTCTCCAGATATCTCTTGAACTGTATGTTCCTGTGCTATGAGGAAGACTGAAGTGGTCAGGTCTATCCTCCCTGGAGAATCCAAGGCTTGAGAGGGACCTTATCACATTACTCTGGTACATTTAAGAGAGCCACAAAGAGGGTGGAGGATCTTTACCCACAAAGAGACACATGAAGAAAACAAGGAACAGCACAAACAAGTAACTGGAGGGGTTTCATGTCAACACAAGAAAGAAATTTTTTACAGTAAGAACAAGCATTTGCTGGAACAACCTCCCCAGGAGTGTGGTAGAGTACACATTGCTGGAGGTTTTCAAGATGCAGTTGGACAGGGCTCTGGGTAATCTCAAAAAGGCTCTATCCCTTTCCCACAAAAAATCGGACCATGTGGTATTCTGAGGTCCCTTCCACCTTGAGCTATTCCAAGGCCATACCCTTAAAGCAAAGGGTCACAATTATCACTCAGTTTTTCCAGGCTGTTTTCCAGTTCCATCTGTCTCTTGCCCTGCTCAGTACAGAACTGTATTAACACTGTGCAGATTCAATAGAGTGAAGAGATGGGAACAGCTACCTGTACCTGAATGTAGCAAAAGCCTATAGAACATCGTCTTTTGTTAAACCTGTGGATGCAACCGCCACCTCAGCACTGCTCATCTTTCAGCACTGGCTTATCCTTCAACCTACAGTAAGTCATTTTGAGATTTCAGGGAAATCTCCCCTGAACTACATGTGCTCCTTTATGACTTAGGTGCTCTTCCACAGGTTTTTGGTGTCTATTGGTCAAGCTGCACTGGATTCAGTGTGAATTGACAGAGCTACAGTCAGATTTACTATCAATTCCCCAAATATGAGCATTGGGGAATTCCTGATATTTAATAGTTCAGAAAAAGTTTTGATGATATTTGTTGTTGGACATTGGCATATGTGGTTTTACTTTTGTCTCCATATTCCTGCAGAAGGTCATGTCCCTGACTGAAGCCTCTTGATTTCAGAGCAGTAAAAGTCTGGGTTGTTCAGGTCCTGCTCGTGATGACCAAACACAACTTCTCATCATTTCTGCAGCTGCTGACACAGATATTCAAGACAAAACCCCCTGTTGTCATTGGAAAAAAAAAAAAAGAAGAAGCTTCTCCCTATTGGAAAGTCTCTTCTATTTACCCTGAAGGGCTCTGCCTCTTCCTTTCTCAGCAGCAACAGCGAAAGGTACAGAAGGATAAAGGAAGTTGGTTGGCTGATTTGTCTGACATTTTAATAACAGTTGTAAACAAGAGCTCTGCATGTTAATAATGTCTTTGCAATGGCAAGTCCTTGCTGAGGATGAAGGGCTGTGTCACTTGTGTTTACTTTACATCAAATGAATGGCACGGTGGGTTTTTAACTGCAGATGTGACCTCTGTGATGACTGTTCATCTCTCAGGGAGGTTTGTACTCACAAGGACGGTATCATTCTTTTCAGCAGACCACAGTTTGTTCACGTGTCACAAAAATCGAGGCAAAATTTCTTTTAAAATTAACATTTTCCTTTTGGTCTCAGACCAAAGATTTAACTGTAATGTCCAGTATGAACAAATTTGTTTCCCCTTTACCTGGCAGGACAGGTGTAAAACACTACCATATCCAGGGAGCAAGACACTAATTCTACTTCCACTGAGGAAATGTCTTTCAGTTTTGGAAGTGAAGAAGGACTTGCAGAAGCAGGTAACGGAATTTCTGTGTAAGTTCTGTCGGTCCAAATCAGTGTGATGCTTGGAAGATTTTATAGGTTTGCATAGATGTAGGTGTTGCAAAAGTACATAAGGTTCAGTGTAGAACTGTTTGCACAGCAGACCCAAGGCTGACAGTTAAGGGAGCATAAATGAAACAGCCCTTCCAATCCAAAAGGCTATGAGAAATGTTGGTGTTTCTGCACTCCTCCATTGTTCATGGCATATTTTATGAGATTTTGGAATTGCAGCTCAAAGTAATGGCCAAATTAGGCCATGCAAAGGGTGATTGTGCATATGTAATAGTGGAAGTCAATGTCAATGTAGTTGCTTCTGACAATACAAAGAACTCTTTTGTGGTACTTTTTAAGAGAAATGGATTTTTCCTTTTCATTCTTAACTGCAAAGCCTCCTCCAGAATGTACAGCAAACACAGGTAATTTACACATTTATATTGTCTTTTCACAAAAACAGAAAACTTCCCTTTCAATCACCCTAAACTGCACAATTCTCATCTGTATTAAGGAATTTCATTTAGTTTCTCCTGTAAACAAGTGATTTCAATGCAACAGGGTTGATAAAGGACAAACTGCAACTGGAAACAGTGGAATTTATTAGGAGTTACCATTATTCATCTCCCACTTTCAGCAACCCACACTATCAAGCCTGAAGCTAATATGGCTCCTTGTTAAATATTTCTGATGATTACATATCCTTGTTCAAAGAGGGAATTAGGATTTAATACTAATATTTATGCATATAGCATTGTGTATGAACATTGCATATGCAAAAGGTAAAACAATTATAACCCACTACCTGTACAGTGTACGGAAGATTCTGCAATAACACGAATAGACTTCTCTCATCAGGCTCCCAGGCAGTTTAAATGAGTCAGAGTCCCAGTTTAAATGAGACACAGGTGGTTTGCTGAGGATGAGTTATGAGAAAAGAGCCAAACTTCTCCCTCTAAGCAATTATAAATCTGAAATTAAGAGGGTCCGATTGAAGGAAAACAAATTATGGAAAAGGAGAAAATAACAGCCCTTTATTAAAAGGTATGAGCTATTAGCAGAAACAACGAAGGAAAAAAAAAGCCAAGTAAAATAACCAAACAATACTCTTATACCCACAGATAATCTATTTCAAAACAAACCAATAAATAAACAAAGGGGGAAAAAAAAAGTAAACAGTTCAGTTGGTGCCCTTTGGTCCAATTCCAACCACAGTCAACAGGGGGAGCAGTTGGGTCACAGGAGATGCAGAGCTTGCAGTGTCCTGTGCCAGTCACCAGGTGGCACTGTTGGATCACTGGAGATGTAGAGCCTGCAATTCGACAAGCCCGGCCAGCAGGGGGTGCTGTGGGATCACTGGTCGCTGTCACGGGGGAGGGTGGGGGGGCAACACTCTCCGGGGTATGCCAGAGAAACCAAAACAAACCTGGGCCTCCCTTCCCTTCCCACACACTGGGAAAAGGAAGAGGGACAGGGGAAAGAGAAACAAAAACAAAAAAAGAAAGTCCTCCCAAAGGAAAAAAAACAACCCTAACTCACTCCTTTCGGCTGGTCGAACTGCTTGGCACAGTCCTTGTGCACAAGGACCACTGCCAGGAAAAAAAACAAACGAGAACAGAGAAAGGGGAAAACCCCCAGAAAAAACAGCTCCTCTCCGATGAAAAATCCAGGCAGGGCCCGCAGCTGTCAAACAGGTCGAGAACAGCAGAAACCACCCAGCTTCCACTCCGACCTGTGTTCCATCTACAGCCAGCCCACCAACTCCTCCTTCCATTTCCCAGAAGAAGAGAGAAAAAAGTAAAAAATAGCCCCTCATCTCCCTTGTTTCCTAGGAGACTAAGTTCTGGGCAATTAGTGACCTAGTCAGTTCTTTTGTGTCCCTTGACTGCTCACTTAAGATACCTGCACAGCAGTGGGCAAGGGGAAGGGAAAAAATTCCTGCCTGGTTTCCAAGAACCAGCTAAACCATGACAAGGTTAAACAATACTGTGCTTGCAAATAGCATCTTCTGACATCTCTTGTGTTACTGAAACAGGAAAAGTTACCTACAGACACCGTAGGACCGTGAAAGTCTTTCCAAATACACACCTGTCTCCTGGTGACAGAAGTGACTCAGAAACCTCCCGTAATGTAGTGGGGCATCCAAGGCTGTTGTGTTTGATTTGTCATCAGGTGTACGGTTTTGTAATTCATAGAATCACAGAATGGTTTGGGTTTGAAGGGACTTTAAAAATCACTTAGTTCCAAAACCTCTGCCATGGGCAGGGACACCTTCTGCTAGACCAGGTGGATCAGAGGCCCATCTGTCCTTCGGCAGATACCAAAGGACAATTTTTTTCTCTGTTTTACACGAGCCAGATTTCTATATTTGTATTCATGGATGGCTCCAGTCTCACACAGAAGATTGCTGTGTGATATCTTCACAACACAGCAGAGGTCCTATTTTGGATTGCTCTCCTTGCTCTGAAGACCCCAGCGATGGGCTACTGCCTTTCCTCCCTCAGCCTGCTCTTCTCTGGAGGCTGCAGGACTGGTCTGTGCATGACCCCAACGTGGGCAGGAGCTTGGATGGCAGGGAATGTGTTCAGCTGCCGAGTGGAACAGGGTGCAGAACCTGATCAGCCCTGAGGGCTTAGACTGGAAAAAGGGATCAGTGACAATAACAAACTCTAAATCTCAAAAACTTTCTCAACAAAAATGACAAGAGGCATGTCTTTGCCAAAGAGTTGGCTCACATACAAATCATGGATAGTTCTATTGTTTTTGCCAACACATCAGCTTAACACAAGCCAGCATCAAGCCTGTACAAACTTTGTCACTTGCAGTACACATGCACTTGCAGCTATAGCATTTATATTCAAATGTGCGCACATGTTCTTCTGAACTTCTTTCCAGAGGTGACTTATTTCTGCTCCTAGCAAGGAAGAAGCATGTAAGTATCCCCTATTTTCTTGAGACCTTAAAAAAAAGGCAGCATTATCAGCAAATAAGTCCTGGTATCCCTGAAGGTAAAAGTATTCCATGCTGTCGATAAAGACATTAGAGCCCTCTCTATTTACTGTTGAACTTCTTAGTGTGTTAAGGATTTTCTTTGTCTTTTACAGGACTTCTTTTTCTATTGCCAGAAATATTTTGATCTGCATATGAAACATTCAGTCCCTCAAATTCTTTCAACAGGTCACTGTTTCATACTGATCTGTGACATAGATGAGTAAATTATAGACTTAAAAGCTTTTCTGTACTAAAAATTCTAATTCTAATTATCATATTTTAAGGGCATAAAGGTCTTCCTTTTGAAAAAAAAAAAAAGACAAAGCCTATGGCAGGGAGGGATCCCAAGAAGTCACCTTCACTTTAAAAGAAATTCAGCAGCAAATAAAGTGTTCCTGATATTTATCTCACTGACAGCCACAGCTTATGAGAACAATGTATGTGACCAGTCCTGGTGCCCATATGAGGACACCTGATCTCCTCTGATGCCCATCATGGCTGGATGGCTGCCCTTTTTGAGTCACAGGACAGTGTTCCCAAGGAAGTCCATAACAAGCTATTATAAATAGTCTAGCCAGAAGCATAGGGCACATCTGAGCTAATTTTCTTAAAAAGCTTTCAAAAACATCTATTTCACAGCCTCCCTGGCAGTCTATCAGTGTTTTCCCAAACCCTGGCTCATTCAGCCACTGTGCAAGCAGCTGGTCCACACAGAGCTGAGACACTTGGTTTTATTTCAGCCTGTGCAGAGATGGTGCAAGGAGGTGAATTCGCAGAGCAAGCACACCTCCAGTATGCCAGGACCTCATTTGTACATCCTTCCAACTATAGAAAAACAGCATTTCCTGTTACATAACCTAAGTCCTCAGTCATTGGCTTTGCCTTCTCTTGTCTCCATTTGAAGACACAGTGCACATTTGTTTTACCGTGCGGGGTGTGTGAGGAAGGGGCTTATATGAGCAGGGGGTGATCAAAGCCTGTGTCCTGAAAATATATCCACTAAACCAAGCAGAAACTGATGTCTTCTGATACTACTTATCATAGCATCACCATTCATGTGAGTTCCTTCATGGAACTTCTCAAAAAAGGGCTTCCATCATTTTAGTGGTTACAAGAATTTAATTCCCAGTTATCCATCATCCTTCTGGATTTTTTAATATTTCAACATTTCTATCAATCAATCTATCAATTTCTGATCCTCCTTCATCCACGTGTTGCAGCAGTTACACTGGTATTGTTACTCCACCACTGTTCCAGCTGGTTTGCCAATACCCTGCCAAGCAGAGCAGAGCTGGCTCAGAGTCCCTGCTTGTTTCTGTCAGGGATTAAGTTCAGATGGAACGCCCTGAGCCATCTAATGGAATTCCAGTCTGACAATGTATGGA
>NW_020955309.1:1711491-1714590 GCF_003031625.1 Empidonax traillii
GGGGATTTTCAACAACAAATAACTTGTCTATTTAGCTCTCACCTACTCATTCAGACCTCTAGGAAAACTGTCTAGCTTTGGCAGGAAGCTTCCTGCCAGGTCTTCCTCCTCTCTGCACAAAACTCACAGGATGCTCCCACCAGCTGGCCCTACACAGCACTGACCCATCATGTCCCAGTGGCTCCCAGACTGCTCCTTAAGCCTCCCCAGAGCTGGGCAGGGAGCAGGGACATCCATGGGCAGGGCTGGGCCAGCTCCCCAGCGAGGGGTAAGGGTGTTCCCAGCACAGCCCAGCTGAGACTGTCCTGCTGCAGCCCATGGGCAGAGCAGGACACATGGGGAACAGCTCCCGGGCTGTGCCAGCAGATCTGCCTTCCCCAAGGACAACCCTGCCCGGCCCCAGGTGAGCTGAGCTGAGCTGCCCCCAGCAAGGGCAGGGAGTCCTCCTGGCTCGGGACAGGGCCCGTTTCCAACCCCAAACTACCCTCACACTCATCCCATCTCACCGGCCCAGTGGCCTCACCAAGGGTCTCAGGTAGCAGCAGCAGGTCCCTGTTCAAGGTGTGGCTGGTGGTCGTCAGCTTCTCCCTCTTGGCCCTCATCAGTCTCTTGTTGTTCACAAGGAATTCAGGGCAGTCCTGGTGAAAGTGGAGAGTCTGGAACTGGTGCTGTGGCCCAGCAGAGTTATAGGTCTGGACCCCACTGTGCTGCCCGCTGGTCCCCCACCAACCCCTCAGCCTCAACATCCTCTTGGCAAAGCCATAGCCCCCAAGTCCCCTCAGCTCCTCCAGTCTCTTCAGACCCCTCCACTTGCCTCAGACCCTGTCATCATCTCAATGTCCCAGTCCCCTTACTGCCACCACCTGCCTAAGCCTTTGCCACTCCCCTATCCCCTCAGCTCTCACCAGCCCCTGCAGCTCCCCCAGCCCCCTCAGCCCCACTATCCCCTCAGTGCCACCATCACCTCAGCATCACCGTCCCTTCAGCATCACCATCCCTTCAGCATCACTGTCCCTTCAGCATCACCGTCCCTTGAGCATCACTGTCCCTTCAGCATCACCATCCCTTCTGCCCCCAGAGCCTCACCATTCTCCAGAAGCTCCTTGGGAAGCGGTGCCTGGTGCCACCAGCAGCTCCCACCACTCCCATGGGGATGTGGGGGCTGGGACCTGGGGCTGGAGCTGCTGCTCCCCCCAGCCCGGCTGCCAGCCCAGAGCTCAGCACAGGGAGCAGGGACAGAGGTGGCAGAGCGGGAACAGCAAGGGATGGAAAAGGCAGCAGAGTGAGACAAGAGGTGAAAAAGCAACCTTCATCTATACAAATATCAATATATGTAGCTAAACATTCCTATACATCTAACCATGTAACTATACACACACTTACAAATATAATAGCTAAAATAGATATAAAATGATATGTAGAGTGTGTATACATATAATATATAAAAATGTAGCTGTACATATATATAAATATAAATATGCACACCCATAAAGAAATATAAACAGATAATATATAAACAATATTAAATAATACTAATCATATATTATAATAATATAGCAATAACTATAAAACATATTAATAACAACAACATGTAATTATGCTATATGTAATAATATAATAAAATCATATAATTATTTAGTAATTATTATATTGAAATTATTAATAAATATAATACTAATAATACTAAATAATGTTAAAATATTAAAAATAATAGATACTAATATATTATTTCATCTCTATACATCTATAAATATAACTCTGCCACTATATATATAAATGTAACTATACGCATCTTTAAATATAACTATCTACAGAGGGATTCCTGCTGCCCTGTTTCACAGGCTCTCCCTCGGTCGCTTCCTCCCACGCAGAGCAGCTCTCCTGGCGAGGTACAGCTCATGGACCTCTGGAAAGCAAAGGGAACAGTGTCACTGTGGGTCCTTGTGTACATTCTCCTCAGCAGCGCCCCCAGCAGTTGTACTGCTCTCAGGGACTGTAGAAGATGGCCTCAGAGGCAGGCTCTCACTTGGGAATTTGAGGCCTGCTGTTTAAAGAATAGGAATTCTTCCAAGTTTTCTATAAAGTTTGAAGTACCTGATAAAGTCCCAGCACTCACCCTGCAAATGGCACAAGAGCTTTAAACACAGACAGTCTCATCTCACAAAAAAACTCCAGCCTTGTTCTTTCTCTGTGACCCCAAAGGCCTCAGTCCTTACTTAAATGGTTCAAACTTGTGGGCAATGTGAGCTGAGTTATTAACCAGCATCATTATCTGGGATCTAGAAACTGTCCTCTGAAGTGAGCAACAGTTCTTCCATCTCTACCATCAGCTCTCGGATGAACAGCTGGGAGGGAAAAAACCTCCCAACAAGGCCTGCAGCCTGCACCACCTTTGCTCTAGAATAGATCAAGAGAGCTCTCTCTCTCTCTCCCCTCTTAGGTCTTGCTAATCTGGGGACATTCAGGTTACTGGATTTGTGAATTGCTTGGGCTCAGATGTTCTCCTGCTTGTTTTTCTCATGTCTCAGCATAGGTATCAGCAGACTGGTACTAAATGTAGGTAGTGATTTGAGCCAAAAGGCTGGACTTCTACACTGACATCATCAGTTTGCTGGGTTTTCTCCCTGTTGCTTTAATAGTCACCTCATTACTCAGCATTGCCTCTGTAGCACACGTGGGTTGGTGACACAACTCTCAGAATGTCAGGTTTTGTTCACTGATCTAATTCATGCCCTTTTGCGCAGAAGAACACCTGGTCTGAGTACATCTAGAGAAATGTGTGGGTGAGTACTCTGTGAGGTTGTACAAGCACAATATTTTCACTGAAGGCACAAGGAAGCACTGGCACTGCAGACAATAACTCAGCTGTTCTGATCTCCCCTTCCCCAGGCTCAGAGCAGCTGTCTCAGTCATCTCTAAAGGAACACAGACTCTCTTCTTACCAGGCTCCTTTGGCTCCAGGGGACTGTTCCCGCTGCTCGTGTCATCAGGCAGAGCTTTCTCTTCTGCAGCCTTGGTCACAGGCTCCCCTCCTGAAGACTCAGAGGGAACACTAATATTCCCCTTAAAAGAAAAACAAGTAGAAATAAACCCAAGGAT
>NW_020955309.1:1719906-1726180 GCF_003031625.1 Empidonax traillii
ACAGCGAGTCTGTTTAATTGGGGGCCTTTAGTTGGGGGCTGTCGCCAAAGCTGACACCATATTCAGGTGAGCTTGCAGGCCATCAAACAGACTGGAGGATCTGGAGATCCTGAGAGATGTTTATGCCGTGATCTATCTAAGGGATGGACATTTACCACATTGCTCCTTACAGTGACAAAGGGGTTGCAAGGAGATGGGTAAGGAGTTTGAAGAGCCTACTGTCACTCCATCTGGGGATTCTGTGGGTTATAGCTGGCTTGAATTAATGATGGTTTAGAGAGTTCAGCAATTTTGTGGGTGATATTATCAAATTTGTTGGTCTTACTGACTGTTTCAAGCTTCTCTTGGTCAGAATTTAACTCCTAAAATGACTGGATTTTAAAACAACATGTTCTCTAGCAGAGGGGTACACATTAAACCATGGGTGCATCAAAATAAAACTCAATTAATTAAATCCCATTTAGAAAACTGTAGAAATGTGTCACATAAAATATTTCTATATAGTAACTCGTCACTTTGCTGGCAGCTCAATTTTCAGTTTTTTTTCAAATGTTGTGGCTGATGGAGAATGAAAAATACTCTTTGAGACCAATGCCTTTCAAGAAGCTTCAGTTTCTCATTTTCCTTTTAATTTTTCATGTTTTCATGTAAGGTATAGGAAATAAGTGGTATGTCTAGCTATTAAGTAACAGAACTCCTGGACTGAAAACATTTTGTTGTCTGTTGTTTTGCTTTGAACTCACATAATAAGACTTCCTTAATAAGCACACAGATGTGGCTGAGCATTGGCTGTCAGAGAGGGAATCTTAAGGGTAAACCAGGATATTTTGTCTCAGCAGAACATATTTTTGTCAAAAGTGAACCAAAGAAGTGAAAAAACCCTGTCTTGTGATATTGTTGAGCAGACTACTGTTTGTAAAATCTGAGGGACAGTCTATAAATCCAGAAGCTCATAGGAAACCTCTACTGTAACTTAAAAAGAAAACAAAATTAATTTTGTTGTTTCCACTTTGATTTACCTTGCTCCCAAATGTTCTGCCCCTCTTGGTGTTTTCCAAACCTCTTACCCCTACTTTCCTATTTTTATTAGATGGGAAAGCATTGTTGCAAAAGGCTTCCAGATTTCTGGAGATACGAACCTGCATTCAGGACTAAACCCTAAGTTGCTGCCAAATATGTGACTAAAAATCATATATTTCAAGTATGTTTTTAAAATACATGAACTTGACATATGTACTTTAAGACTCTCCGCGGTAAAAAACTGAGCAAAATTACTCATGATTCAAATATAAGGGAAACAAACAAAGAAAGAAACAAGAACTGCCAAATCTTCAACTGCAGAAAACCACTGATTTATTTTCTTTCTGTAAATGTTTTTTGTAAATGTTTTCATCCTTCCATGGTTAAGCAAGGATCTGCTGCTGAAATGAGGAAAAAAAGGAAATGCAGAGGCAATGGGAGCAGGGACAGGTGGCCTGGCGCCCAAGGCTTTCGTCTACTTTCTATTACCACTGGTTATATGGAAGACAGAGGGCAGAGAGCTGTACCTGACTGACTGAAGTAAAATGTATTAATCTGGAGCTATGTGTTAATAAATGTATTAAGCTGGGAGCTTTAAGCCACAGGTCCTGCACCAGCACATAGCCCACCACAGCAGCTTCTGCTGAAGGCCACATGCCAGGCTAGTGAGAAGTTTTCCCTCATGCCTGATTTAGACAACAGTGTGGAGCAAGATGTTTCCAGCAGTGTTCGGAGTATGTCTGGAGGAACATAGATAGACTGATTTGGGGGAAGTCTGAAAAGACAGTGTCTGCTCCTCTTCCCCTTGAGGAAGGCTTCTTCCCCTTGCTCTCAAGTCTGCAATATTTCATGTACTTCTGGAAACAACTTCTTGGTTATAAAACATTAAAGCCCAGTTTCTGAACCGTCTTAGTACAGGAACTTCCAGCCTTCAAGCTCAGTGAAGAATTTGAGGCTTGATACGTGAGAAGATGAGAAGAAAGGAGCAGCTTGTTTTCATAAAACACCTTCCCCTTGCCCACTAAAGAAAGGCTGCAGGAAGGCAAAAGGCTGAAGACTTGGGTGCAGGAGCCAAAGGCTCAATCCTACACCTCTGCCACCTGGGCAAGGCAGTCTCATCCCTTTCTCTGAGCTATGAGTTATTGTAACATATGTGGGCCTGATCTTCACGGCTTCCTTGATGCTAAGGATGTAGCAGGGATGGTGGGACAACCCAGCCCCAGGTGGTGATGGATCCTGGCTCTCCAGAGTCGTGAGCAGGGTGCCAGCAGCCTTTCTACCCTACTCTGGAGGGACAGCAACTCCAGCTCCGTCCTGCACGTGTAGGGCCAGGCTCTATCACTCGTGCTTTTGAGAAGCACCAATGCACTGTCTTCCAGAAGCATGGAGACTTGGCAAGCAGAGAGAGACCTGGCACTGTGAGTGAGTGACAGCAGCACTGGATGGGACTGGAGCAAAATGCCCCTTTCTGCTTCTCCCTGAGGCAGGGACATGACCCACAGGGATGGGAGACTCACATCCAGAGCTGGGCACTAATGAGCTAAGTCCTTCAAATCCTGGCATTGCCCATGGAAAGACAGTGAGAAAAGAAGGTGTCATCCAGCTGCAGGCAGTCTATGCTGACTGATCCCACCACTCTGCCCCTTGCAGAAAATCTTGGCAAGGGGTAAGGAGGAGGGATAAGACACATGGCCATGGATGCATAATGCAGGTGGCCGAGGGAGAGAGCAACACAGAAATGTAGAAGTTGAAAACAAAAAACAGTATTTCCCTTTTTCTCTTGACACTGAGTGCCAGCAGGGGAAACATCGCATTGTGACATCACCTGCTGGTGGAAGGTGACGTCACTGAGCAGCAGACTGTGATATCACTGGGGGATGCATTATGACATATCATCCCTCACTTCTTATCTGTGGGCAAAGCCTCAGCCAGTCTGGCTCCAGCCTGAACTCCATCAAGGCAGGACTGTGAAGCCAGGCTTCTCTAGTGCTGAGTGTATCTCAGTGCACACCCAGAGCAATCCCTCCTGTTTCCTTGTCCCTGACTGATTCCAGCAGCTGGGCACTGTGGGTGCTTGCAGCAGTGAAGGTTGGCTGTGTGGGACAACGTCCCTTGGGGTGGCCAGGTGTTGGTGATGGGGCTCAGGGATCTAAGAGTGTGTTGTTCTTGAGGGGCCTGGACAATTCTTCCTCCCCTTCCCAGGATACCGGTGACCATGGTGTCTCCCTCCTGTGGTGTGTGACACCAGGGAGGGCAAGCAGCTCCTGATCCTCAGCTCTGCCGAGTGTGCTGCAGGGCACAAAAATGGCTTCGGAGACAGACGGCAACTGCTCCATCTGCCAGGACACTCAGAAGGACGTGGCTTCTGCTCTGCCCTGTCACCACCGTTTTTGCCAGAGCTGCATCCTGCGGTGGACACACATAAATCCTGTGTGCCCACTCTGCAGAAGAATGATAGAGACTGTCAGGTTTTCTGATGACTCCCTGGAGATTGTCATCACAGCCCCTGATGAGCTGCCAGATGCCATCAGCCAGGCAGGAAGAGCTCCTGATGGCCCTCAAGGAAACAGCCCCCGTTCCCCTCCACAAGGGACACCACCTCAAGCTGTCGGTGGTGTCCTGCCTGACCTCTGGGCAGAACTTTTCCGTCGACAACAGCAACTCCTGGACCCGCTGCGGCCCTGGCTGCACCAGAGGCTGGAGACCATCTATGGGGACCAGTGGTGGCTGGCAAGGAACGCACAGAGCAGCATCCTGCATGCCCTCTGTGTCTTTGGTCCAGATGTGGAGATCATGGTCCAGAGGCTGCAGGACATCCTGGAGGAACACACAGTGCCACTGGTCCAGGACACCATCAACATCATTGTGGGTCAGTGCAGTGAGGAGGCCAGGAGGCTGCTGCGTTCCCACGCTGCTGGGGATGAGGACGACAGCCCAGCAGCCAGCACCAGCTCCAGCAACTCTAGCTCGAGCTCCTCCAGCTCCAGCTGCAGCAGCTCGCGAGAGGGGACTCCCACCAACAGCCCTGCAGTCTCTGTGGAGGAGGAGGAAGCTGGAACAATGGAGGCCTCCCCACCCAGACATCACAATCTGCCACACCTTGTGCCTGTCCCTGCAGACAGGCACAAGGACCAGCCTCAGGAGGAGCCGGGGCAGGCAATGACAGTGGCAGGTCCCTCTGCCCACGGCAGCACCTGTAGCCCCTCTACTCCCAGCCAGGGCAGGGACCGCTCACCTCGGGGGCCGTGGCGCCCCCCAAAGAGGAGGGCCCTCAGCTCCCAAGACTTTCCCCAGCCCAGCAAGAGGTCACCCCGCCGGCAGCAATAACAGGACTCTTGGAACTCTTTATTCAAGGAAAACCAAATAATTTTTTATTTCATTCATGCAATCTCTAGGTGCTGTTTTCTTCCCCTTTCTGGTGCTCTTCCCTTTCCCCTTATGCCCCGCTTGCTGGGGGACACAGCCTTGGGCCCTTGAGCCTCAGGACCATGTTGGTGATGTTTTGTCTCCCAGGAAATCCCACTGCAGCCATGCATTCACTGTTCTGTAGTGTGAGGCAGAAATGTCTTCAAGAGTCCAGTCCTTGCTGCTTGAGGAGAGCTTGATCTCTCTCACTAAGTAAATTACTAAGGAAATACACTCTTTCCAAGAAATTTTTCTGAGCAGCATTCTCTCTACACTAGTGAGTGGATCACAAAGAGAACCAAGTGTTTCACCAGCAGTTACATGGGCAGAATTTACCACCCAGACTTTTAGAAAGCCCTGTGTCTAGGTAATCGGTCTGCTGCAAACTTTCCTTATGACTGAAGTTTATCCATCGATCCAGAGGCAAGTACTTTTGGCAATCTGAGTTGGAGTTCCTCAGTTCTGCTTCACTGCCAGACTGTGGAACAAGCTGGCTGTGCGAAGAGAACTTTACACTTTGCAAATTAAGCAGATGCTAAACTGACTAATACTGCAGAGATGTGAATCCAAACACTGCAGATGTGAACTGACTAATACTGCAGATGTGAATCCAAAACCCTGCCAGAGTTGCTGGTATGGACTCTGCTGATGGCTATCTTAAACTCAAATCTTCTCACAGCATTAGGGAAAGATCACAGAATGGATGTGGGTGCAGAGAACCTTGGAGGGTCTCTGGTCCCAGCTTCTGCCTAAACTGGGTTGGCGCTGGGGTTAGACCAGGTGCTCAGGGCTTTGTCCAGATGGGGCTTGAAACCACCAAGCAGAGAGATGGCGAAAACCTCACTGGGAAACCTGCCCCCTGCCAGTCTATCCTCATGGGGGAAGGAGGACCCTGGTCTCCAGCCTGAACTGCCCAGTTTTAGCTGAACTGCCTGCAGTGTGGGAAGGCCTGCTGCTACAACAATGGGAAGTGGAGGCTGATGTCACCAAGCTGTGAACTGTGACATCACCAGGTGATGGACTGTGACCTCACTTCCCTCACAGCTTATCTTGGGAAGCCTGGGGGACAGAATGCCTTTTGTGCTGTCACTGGGTTTGGAGGCTGATGTCACTGGGGAGTAGATTGTGACATCACAGTGTATTATGACATCTTATCCCTTCTGCTTCTGTGTGTGCAGAGCTGGGCCTGTCTGGTCGCAGGTTGAACTTCATGTGAGCAAGACACTGAAGTCTGGAGAATCAAGCCAGGCTTGTCCAGTGCTGGCTGGCACCTGGCATTGGCAGATCTCAGTGCTAGTCCCAAGGCCATCACTCCTAGCCCTGCCTGGTTCAGGCAGCCAAGCACTGTGGGTGTTGGCAGCAGTGAAGGTTGGCTGTGTGGGACAATGTCACCCCAGGGTGGCTGAAGGGGTGCAGTGAGCTCAGAGGATGTCCTTCTCAAGGGACCTGGGGATTTCTTCCTTCTCTTCCTGCCATAGCCAGTGACCATGGCCTCTTCTTCCTACAGTGTGTGACATCAGTGAAGGTGAGCAGCTCCCGATCCTCAGCTGTCCCCAGTGCGCTGCAGGGCACAAAAATGGCCACGGAGGCAGATGGCAACTGCCCCATATGCCAGGACACTCGGAAGGACGTGGCTTCTGCTCTGCCCTGTCACCACCGTTTCTGCCTGGGCTGCATCCTGAGGTGGGCTCAGAGAAATCCATCATGCCCACTCTGCAGAAGGACGATAGAGACTATCAGGTTTTCTGACAGTGAAGACGATTATCTGGAGACAGCCATCACAGCCCCCAAGGAGCTGCCAGATGGCAGCAGCCTGGCAGGGACAGCTCCCGAAAGCCTGGATGAGAAC
>NW_020955309.1:1726565-1734930 GCF_003031625.1 Empidonax traillii
TCTCCACAGGGGACACTATCCCTACCTGAGCAGAGGGCCTCAGGGCTGGAGTTTGGGGGTGGCCTTCTTCCTGAGGTCTGGGCAGGACTTTTCCGTGAACGGCAGCAGCTCCTGGACCCTGTGCGGCCTTGGCTGCGCCAGAGGCTGGAGGGAATATACCGGAGCTGGTGGTGGCTGGTTGAGGCCGCAGAGAGCACCATTCTGCACGACCTCTGTGTCAAAGGACCAAATGCACAGGCCTTGATTGAGGGGCTGGAGCCTCTCCTTGAGCAACACACAGCACTGCTGGTCCATGGTGTTATCAACATCATTGTGGCCCAGTGCAGCGGGGAGGCCCAGAGGCTGCTGCGCTCTGGTGCAGTCAGAGACGAGAACAACAGCCCTGTGGCCAGAGCCAGCTCCAGCTCCAGCAATTCCAGAAATTCCAGCTCCAGCAACTCCAGCTCCAACTCCAACAGCTTCAGGACCAGCATAAGGTCCTGGGATAAGATTCCCACCAGTGGCCCCAAAGGCTATAACTCGGAGGAGGAAGTCGGCAAGTTGGAGGCTGTTTCTCGCAGAGGTCCCAGGCATACCCCACCTGTGCCTGTCCCCACAAAGCAGGACCAGCCCCAGGAGGAGCTGGGGAAGGCAATGACAGTGGCAGGTCCCTCTTCCCAGGGCAGCAGACGCAGCCCCTCTGCTCCCAGTCAGGGCAGGGAGTGATTGCCCAGGGGATCCTGGTACCCTCCAAACAGGAAGGTGCTCAGCTCCCAGGACTCTCCTCAGCCCTGCAAGAGGCTGTCCCACTGGCAGCATTAGCAGAGCTCTTGCAACTCTTTATTCAAGAAAAGGGAAATAAATTGTTATTTCCTTCACCCAGTCTCTCTTGCTGCTTTCTCTCCCTTCTGTTTCCTCTTTCCCTTGTGCCACACCCATGGTGTTTTAGACACTAGACCAGTCATTGTGGGGTTGGAAACACCTTGAAGGGGGTTCAGGGAGGTGTATGCAGAGCAGGAAGGGATGGGTTGAACCTCACAGAGCTGAGGTGATGTATCCCTTGTGTCAGGGCCTGGAGCCCAAGTGGGGAAGCCCTGTCAGTCACAAACAGCCCTGGAAAACTTTAATACCCCACAGCTCTTGAAGCCCCTAACCCAGCCTCAAATTGGCAGGGACAGTGCCCTTCACTCTGGCCTGGAGCCCCAGAGTGTCCAGTGGGTCAGAGGCCCTGCCTGGCGGGGGTTGGCCATAAGGACCAGAACAGAAAAAACTAAAGGCATATGTTTACGATGCATTCGTGGCCCTGTCATCTGGACGTGTGAGAGCTGGTAGCTATATAATCTTCCTTTTGCCAACCTCCTTTATTTTCTTCCCTAAATTATCAATAGAAGTGCCTCTTGGGATCAAGTATGCGGCTTATTCTCCTGACACTATCTCGAGGTGTTGAAGAACCCTCGCTCTGTATATTTTAGTGTAAGAACTCTAGGCTGAGCCCCTGAGCTTGTGGCTCCAGGGCTGGAGTGTTATAGGGTGGCACCCATGTGGTAAGGGACACAGCCATGGGCCCCTGGAGCCCCAGGGCCATATTGGACGTCCTTCTTCCCATAAGAATTCCTGCTGCAGCTGCATACAGTGCAGCAGATTCCAAAGGCAGAGTAGGCAGCAGGGGCAGCAGGGCTCATCACAGGACGATGCCCTCAGCCTGCCTCCAGTCCCCCTCTCTGCCCAGCCACCCACACTTCTGCTATGGTTTCTCTCCACCCTGGTTGATGACAACCAGGGCAGCCTGCAGAGAGTAAATGTTCTGGCAAACAAGTTCTAGTGGAAACTTGATCCTGAGTCATAATTTTATTTCTATGTCCCAAACAAATAAAATTGTTTCAGCACAGATTTATGTTATTGACAAGATTATTGAAGGAGACAGTAATACCTAAGGTTCCAGTTCCTATTAAATCTTGGAAAAACACTTTTAAAGACAATACTCTTCATTTCCTATTAATACAAAGGCTGGAGTTGCCCAGTTTGAGGGAACTGACTGAAATAATATGTCAAGTAGATACACTGTCTTAGGAGAGTAGAATAAAAATTACTTATTGCAAAAAGAAATTAATACAGTAGTGTGTAATGAGAATCATACATCTGGCAGAGGCACACATGACTGAGGGTAATGGGGACCCAGGATTTAAACAGCAAAGGGGTTGTTTTGTTGTTCAGTTTACAAATGAGCAAATTTTAGAAGCCATATTGCCTTGCAATAAGAGAAAAAAAACTACTCTTTCAGGGAAGAGAAAAGATTTACTAAAAAAAAAATTATTCTTTTAAAATATTTTAATATAAAAGGCAAAGAAGAGCAAGTATTTTGATTTTTAAAGAAAAATATTTAAAAAAAAGGGAAAGAGAAGCAACTATTTTAATTTGGTAAAGAAATCCACCAGTGGAATGGATAATGGACAACTTCATTGTCAAATATTGCAAGTTATTTTTATTGAAAAAAAAAAAGGAAACAGTTATTTTGGAGTCACTATTTACTTTTCAGAATCAATCCTGCTCTGTTTCTCAAAGGTCTAGAAGTGCATACTCTCTGCCTCTGAAGTACAAAAGAAACTGGCATTTCACCTGAAACATTGTTCCAATATTTTTTAAACAAGAGCCTAAGCAAGTCTATCAGCTTTTTTATTTCCTTTATTTTCAGTATTAACTTTTTTATGTGCTTTTGCTGGTTTGAAAGCAGAGCCATTTCAAAGCCAAACTCAGCTCATCTCCAGATAGAAGGCATTCGGTTAAGTCTTTTTTACAACCAAAATGCAATGCTTGTGCCGAAAGTGGATATATTCAGGGTACAGAATACAAAAGACTTACAGGAATAACATCGGGAGAAGTTCTCATATGTGGGAATTCAGGATAGCAGTGCCATGAGGGGAAGGTTAGAAATCACTGACATGGGGACATGGACAAGGACACTTAGATGATATTTAGAGCTATTTGTACTCTAATTGTGGAGTCAGACTGAACGAGCAGGGAGACATCAGTGCTAGTTCTAGGCCAGCTAGTGGTGGTTGTGCTACCCTTGTGTCATAGGTTTACTTGTTCTAAAAAAACCCAAGGGGGATTTTTTTTCCTTTCCCCTGCATAGATATAAAAAAATATGTTGAACGAGGGAGGGGAAGGGTATTTGACTAGGGTGATTGACACACACAAAGGAACTAGCTAGCAGACCCGCATTCCAGGTTGGTAGCCTTCAGAAGACTGGGAGTGTGGTGGAGGAATGCTGTGGGTTTTTTTTTCCTCAGGAAACAGGAGGCACTTCACTTTTGCCCTGACTCAGGGAGGGGGTGTGCATGAAAAGACTCCGAGCTTGCTTTGTTTTTGACCAGGTCATCTGGCTGCTTCTGGCCCCGGTTCACCTCCGTTCTGCCCCCTGTTCTGCCCCCAGCCCAGGCTTGTTCAAATTTCATCGGAGAGGCTTGGCCCTTCTGTGAAGGAACCTTTGGGGGAGTCCTGGCTGGAGCCAGCCGTCAACAGCGTGAGTTCGTGGGAAGAACCCCTTTTTCCCCTTTTCCTTCTCACTGGGGAAGAGATCTCCATTTCTGCTTCTCCCGAGCACCGGGGCCGCCCGCGGCCACCGCCAGAGCTCCAAAGCGCCCCCTGCCGGCCCCCACCGGGCACCTGCAGGCGCTGCTCCTCCAGAGATCCAACCGCGCCCCCTCCTGATCGTGGTTAGAAGTGCGCCAAAAGGCGAAAAGTACTGAACTGGTTTTTTGGAGAGAACTTTTGGGGGCAGGATTATTGTTTAGTTGGTTTTGTGTTCTTTTGTTGTTTTGCCAATACATATATATCCTTCAATAAATGGCTGTGATCTTTTCTTTCTCCATGCTTCTTCAATTGGAGCCTCTTGATTTCGGATTTACGATTGCTTGGAGGAAGGAGCTTGGTTTTCCCTGTGGCTCATCCTCCTTAGCAAACCACTTCACTCTTATTAAACTGAGACACCTTGTTATGTTTGCTAGAGCCATCATGTGGCTCTCAGGGAGCAAGAGATCACAGGTGGAGCAAAGGATCAAAGTGTGCTGGTGGAAGCATTTGAATGTGGGTTGATGCTCAGTTATTTCTGGCAAAGGACAGTAGAAGTGAAGAGGCAAGGCCATGCAAATCATGTGTTACTTTTTTGCCTTTTGTCTAAGTCTTTGAGGATCCTTGGCTTACCTGGCTCCATCCTGCATTTCTAAATGGTAGAATTGCTGCTGTTCAGTTCATCCCCAATAGTCCAGGTTGTCCAAGGCCCTGAGTGACCATTCCAGCACAAAACTTTCTAAAAGTATGTACAAAGCACCTTTTAGCTTTTCCATGTCCAAACAATCATCCAAGGTTGCTATTTCTGCCTCTGAATCACCAGCTGTTCACAATTGCCTTTCCTGTGTATCAGCAGATCAATGCTGCAGCAAGAATCATCACTTTAAGAGGCCAGATTATCCACCTACAATGTCAAATGACATATTTAAAGTTCTTCTAGTCACAGCAGGAGCTGTCTGGAGGGATTTCTTAGGACAGTTGGAGCTTCCCACCCAGAGAGCTCCTACATCTCTGAGTTATGAAAATGGACAGAAGTCACTCAGCCACCCAGTATTGAGCCAGTCCATTTTTGATCCAATTCATTATCTGATCTATGAAAATAACTAGAAATTAACTTTCTGGACCACTTGAAGACTAACGTCTGAAGCTCATCAGCTGTGCAAACAGGTGTATCTCTGGTACTTGGTAATACCACTATTGTAATGAAATTACTATTTACAACTCTTTCACAGCTTAAGTCCCATCTCTCTTGCCACACTGGAGAATAAATAAAGAGGCTTATCTTTTGCTGTGAGAAGTAGGTCATTAGTCTCAGATGCTTGCAGTGACTCTGCTTACTCCTCAACAGATGGAACTGTCAGCAGAAAAACAGGTCTGGGTTTGTAAAAATCATTCAGGCCCAATAGACTGGATTTTCATGATGAATCTGACCTTCAGACATGCCCCAGCAGCAATGCTACATGATGGAAGGAAAGCAAAGACAGCAGATTGCACATCAAAAGCTGTTTACTTCCCTCACAGGCACAAATTAGTTGAACAAAACAAGGTTTACCTGTTTCTCTGTCTGCCTATGGCCTGCTGCAGGTTCAGGTCTCAGGCATGGTTCTGGCACCTGCAAGATGTCAAATGTCAATAAGGGAAACTCAGAGGATGTGGTTGTTTTCTACCAGGACAGGTGTTTCAGAAATTATTATTGAGGTGGAAAATGCTACTGTACAGAGTGACTGAAAACCTGTAGTTCTACCAAGGCAAACCTAATCAACTGCTAGCAATCAGGGGAAGGCCTGGCTGAGAAATGAGTTGTTTTCATGTCTTTTTCCAGTTCTGAAATCTTTAATTCCTTTCTTTGCACCTTCTTTAGTTCTATCAAGAATTAAGAAACAAACAAACAAACAAAAACCAAAGCCAAATGGCCAAACCCCAATAAAAACAACAAACAAACCTAGTTTTCCCTAGAAAACTAGGTTTGCTAAAGCTAACTCCCTTCTCCTATCTGATTTAGCTAATCAACAATAATATTATTATAGCAGCAGTGCTATTTTCCAAGAATCAGAGAATGATTTGGGTTGAAAGGGACCTTAAAGACCATCTTGTTCCAAACTCCTTGTCATGGGCAGGGACACCTTCCACTAGACCAGGTTGCTCTAAGTCCTATCCAACCTGGTCTTGAACACTTCTAGGGGTTGGGCATCAACAGCTTCTCTGAACAACCTGTGGCAGGGCCTCACCAGCCTCACAGTAAAGACTTTCTCTCTAACATCTAATCTAAACCCATCTTCTTTCAGTTTAAAACCATTGCACCTTATCCTGTCATTATCAGCTTGTAGAAAACCTCCCTCTCCTTAAGTTCGGATTTAAAGCACACTCTGCTGTTGCTGTTGGATGAAAGGGTGGTAAATGTGTTTGTGTATTCGATAGTAATCTGTTTCATGTCTCTCATGCTAATGACGGCTCCGGTTTAAATGCTCAACACAGCCTTTGATATTTTTCTCAGCACCACAGTGTCTCACCTGGAAACAGACAGCTGTGATACACTAACAAGCACTTTTCAGCCATAGTTGTGCTGCACAGAAAAGTGTCCCATGAGGATATATAGAAGGGAGAGATATAGCAACCATTTGACTTGAAGTGTCTGTCAGTTGGCATGTTTTATCCCAGCTGTAGTAGCCTGTTCCTTGCTGGAGGTGAGCAACTGCTCTTAGGAAAACACAATATTGGCAAAACAGGTTGATGCAAGGTAACAGAACTTTGCTCACCAGGTGTGGAGATTTACTAGCATATCCTGAGCCTCGTAAAAGAAGCATTGTCTGTTCTTAGAGCCTGTCTGTTCATAGACTCTTTATGCAGTGGTACTTGTCCCAGTAAAAACAAGGTTTTTTGAAGTATTTTTTCAATGATTAGTTTCTATTAATGAGGGACAATACTTCTCCTGAAACAAGCAGCATTTTTTCTAGAAAGTTACTCTAATACACTTTGCACTGTGAAAATGTTCACATGGAGAAGTAATTCACGAACTGAGAACTAGGTAAGAAGTTAAGTTCCTAAACTGGCATAATACATTGTTCCCACAAAAAAACTGTCTGCTATAGCTTCGGGTGACTGATGGCTCAGTCCTGATAGCTGTATCTTTTTGCATCAGATATTCTCAGAAATGTTCATACAGTTAAGAAATGAGGTTCATTGCCTTGCTATAAATAAAATATTTTGTTCCACAGATGTGTTGCCACTCATAGGCAAAGCTATCAATTGTATATTTTGGTGATAACTATAATTTCACTGGGATGATAAGTTCCTACATTTGTTTTTTTATGACATAAACTTTTCTTCCCTTCTGTAGACCAAAAAAGCATCTCTGTGAACTTCATTCAGCCTGTTACAACTATGAGATGGTTGTGGTGCTCATCATCTAGTCATCCTCTGATTATTTACTTTATGCACTAGTGTTCTGCGAATAGCTTCTACCCTCTAAAATTATTCCTTTTAGCACCATCTTCAAATTTGTCCCTGGTCATTTCCATTGGGCATGCTGCTTGAAGATGTGATATTTGCAGAGAAAAGAGCCAGGTGAGTCAGCGAAATTTCTGTTTTCCATTGTTTTCTATTGATTTCCTGGCTGATTTCTGGTTCTCATTGATTTTTTGGGGGGATACAGGTATAGCATGTGCACTTTACAATTGTTTTAAGATTTGGTAAGGACATTGATTGTGGTCAAAGTTGATAAAAAGTTTGCACAAAATTTCAGGCCACTTGATAACACCCAGACCTTACTGATGCACATGGAGTTTACTTTCACTCCTGGAACAAATATTATTTATTTTGCTAATTACTTCAAAAAACACAAATCAACATTTATTTCAGTTTAAAAATTAAATTCATTGTACGTTTCTACACCTGCGCTGCTGATACAAAAACATACAAAAACAAATTAAAGTTAAAAAATAAAATTTATTGCAAATTGCTACACCTGCGCTGATTTACAAATACACAAATATCAATTTAAGTTTAAAAAAATTTATTAGATTGCTAAAACTGTGCTATGTAAAAATATGCAAATATCAACTTCAGTTTAAAAAGTTAATTTATTGCAGGGTACTACAACTGTACAGCCTATACACTAATAAAAAAATATCAATATACCTATCTAAATAACCCCATACCTATAACTAAATACATATAAAACTATACAGCTCTGTATGTACGTAAACATTACTACATACACATATAACCATAACAATAGACATAAATTTAACTACATATTAAATACAGTATATAAAATACATATATAAATATATATATAGCAAAACTAGACAAAAATATACAAATATCAATATACAAATCTGAATATCCATATACCTATAACTACATCAGTATAACTATACATCTATGCAACTCTATACATATGTAAATATAAAGACAAACAATATACATAAATACAACAATATACTCAAATATAACTAGATACATATATCAATATACCATCTAAATATGCCTATAACTATAACTAGATCAACATAACTATATAGCTATACAACTGCATACATAAGTATAACTAAATATAGATAGAAATATAAACATACATATATAAATACAACAGATACATATATAACTAGATACATATATAAACCTGTCTATACAAATATCAATCTACATATGTAAAGATCTCTATATCTGTAACTACCTAGGTATAACTAGAACTACACCCATCTCTAAATATAAGTCTATACAGAGGGATCCCAGCTGCCCCATCTTCACAGGCTCTTCCTCAGACTCTCCCTTCGACGCAGAGCAGGCCTCCTGGAGAGGTACAGATGGACAT
>NW_020955309.1:1735303-1738366 GCF_003031625.1 Empidonax traillii
AATCCTCTAAGGGAGGGTTAGAAAGAAAAAATGTTGTCTTCTGGGGATTTTCAACAACAAATAACTTGTCTATTTAGCTCTCACCTACTCATTCAGACCTCTAGGAAAACTGTCTAGCTTTGGCAGGAAGCTTCCTGCCAGGTCTTCCTCCTCTCTGCACAAAACTCACAGGATGCTCCCACCAGCTGGCCCTACACAGCACTGACCCATCATGTCCCAGTGGCTCCCAGATTGCTCCTTAAGCCTCCCCAGAGCTGGGCAGGGAGCAGGGACATCCATGGGCAGGGCTGGGCCAGCTCCCCAGCGAGGGGTAAGGGTGTTCCCAGCACAGCCCAGCTGAGACTGTCCTGCTGCAGCCCATGGGCAGAGCAGGACACATGGGGAACAGCTCCCGGGCTGTGCCAGCAGATCTGCCTTCCCCAAGGACAACCCTGCCCGGCCCCAGGTGAGCTGAGCTGAGCTGCCCCCAGCAAGGGCAGGGAGTCCTCCTGGCTCGGGACAGGGCCCATTTCCAACCCCAAACTACCCTCACACTCATCCCATCTCACCGGCCCAGTGGCCTCACCCAGGGTCTCAGGTAGCAGCAGCAGGTCCCTGTTCAAGGTGTGGCTGGTGGTCGTCAGCTTCTCCCTCTTGGCCCTCATCAGTCTCTTGTTGTTCACAAGGAATTCAGGGCAGTCCTGGCGAAAGTGGAGAGTCTGGAACTGGTGCTGTGGCCCAGCAGAGTTATAGGTCTGGACCCCACTGTGCTGCCCGCTGGTCCCCCACCATCCCCTCAGCCTCAACATCCTCTTGGCAAAGCCATAGCCCCCAAGTCCCCTCAGCTCCCCCAGTCTCTTCAGACCCCTCCACTTGCCTCAGACCCTGTCATCATCTCAATGTCCCAGTCCCCTTACCGCCACCACCTGCCTAAGCCTTTGCCACTCCCCTATCCCCTCAGCTCTCACCAGCCCCTGCAGCTCCCCCAGCCCCCTCAGCCCCACTATCCCCTCAGTGCCACCATCACCTCAGCATCACCGTCCCTTCAGCATCACCATCCCTTCAGCATCACTGTCCCTTCAGCATCACCGTCCCTTGAGCATCACCATCCCTTCTGCCCCCAGAGCCTCACCATTCTCCAGAAGCTCCTTGGGAAGCGGTGCCTGGTGCCACCAGCAGCTCCCACCACTCCCATGGGGATGTGGGGGCTGGGACCTGGGGCTGGAGCTGCTGCTCCCCCCAGCCCGGCTGCCAGCCCAGAGCTCAGCACAGGGAGCAGGGACAGAGGTGGCAGAGCGGGAACAGCAAGGGATGGAAAAGGCAGCAGAGTGAGACAAGAGGTGAAAAAGCAGCCTTCATCTATACAAATATCAATATATGTAGCTAAACATTCCTATACATCTAACCATGTAACTATACACACCTATAAATATAATAGCTAAAATAGATATAAAATTATATGTAGAGTGTGTATACATATAAATAAATATAATATATAAAAACATATCTATATGAAAATGTAACTCTACATATATATTTATATAAATATAAATATGTACATCTATAAATAAAATATAAAGAAACAGATAATATATAAACAATATTAAATAATACTAATCATATATTATAATAATATAGCAATAACTATAAAACATAACAACAACATGTAATTATGCTATATGTAATAATATAATAAAATCATATAATTATTTAGTAATTATTATATTGAAATTATTAATAAATATAATACTAATAATACTAAATAATGTTAATATATTATTTCATCTCTATACATCTATAAATATAACTCTGCCACTATATATATAAATGCAACCATACGCATCTTTAAATATAACTATCTACAGAGGGATTCCTGCTGCCCTGTTTCACAGGCTCTCCCTCGGTCGCTTCCTCCCACGCAGAGCAGCTCTCCTGGCGAGGTACAGCTCATGGACCTCTGGAAAGCAAAGGGAACAGTGTCACTGTGGGTCCTTGTGTACATTCTCCTCAGCAGCACCCCCAGCAGTTGTACTGCTGTCAGGGACTGTAGAAGATGGCCTCAGAGGCAGGCTCTCACTTGGGAATTTGAGGTCTGCTGTTTAAAGAATAGCAATTCTTCCAAGTTTTCTATAAAGTTTTGAAGTACCTGATAAAGTCCCAGCACTCACCCTGCAAATGGCACAAGAGCTTTAAACACAGACAGTCTCATCTCACAAAGAAACTCCAGCCTTGTTCTTTCTCTGTGACCCCAAAGGCCTCAGTCCTTACTTAAATGGTTCAAACTTGTGGGCAATGTGAGCTGAGTTATTAACCAGCATCATTATCTGGGATCTAGAAACTGTCCTCTGAAGTGAGCAACAGTTCTTCCATCTCTACCATCAGCTCTCGGATGAACAGCTGGGAGGGAAAAGACCTCCCAACAAGGCCTGCAGCCTGCACCACCTTTGCTCTAGAATAGATCAAGAGAGCTCTCTCTCTCTCTCCCCTCTTAGGTCTTGCTAATCTGGGGACATTCAGGTTACTGGATTTGTGAATTGCTTGGGCTCAGATTTTCTGCTGCTTGTTTTTCTCATGTCTCAGCATAGGTATCAGCAGACTGGTACTAAATGTAGGTAGTGATTTGAGCCAAAAGGCTGGACTTCTACACTGACATCATCAGTTTGGTGGGTTTTCTTCCCCGTTGCTTTAATAGTCACCTCATTACTCAGCATTGCCTCTGTAGCACACCTGGGTTGGTGACACAACTCTCAGAATGTCAGGTTTTGTTCACTGATCTAATTCATGCCCTTTTGCGCAGAAGAACACTTGGTCTGAGTACATCTAGAGAAATGTGTGGGTGAGTACTCTGTGAGGTTGTGCAAGCACAATATTTTCACTGAAGGCATAAGGAAGCACTGGCACTGCAGACAATAACTCAGCTGTTCTGATCTCCCCTTCCTGTAACACTCAGGCTCAGAGCAGCTGTCTCAGTCATCTCTAAAGGAACACAGACTCTCTTCTTACCAGGCTCCTTTGGCTCCAGGGGACTGTTCCCGCTGCTCGTGTCATCAGGCAGAGCTTTCTCTTCTGCAGCCTTGGTCACAG
>NW_020955310.1:0-2221 GCF_003031625.1 Empidonax traillii
CTGACCCTCATGAGGGAACAGAGCTCTGAGCTGAAAACCAAAACTCTCCGTCATCATATCTGTACCCAGGAAGACTGAACCTACTCTGCTTTCACCTAAGGCTTTTTGCCACCAAAACCAGGTGGTTTAACCACACCTAAGAAAGGAAAACAGTTTCCTTCGATCATACCATGCTCCTATCACTGCAGTTATTGGCCAATTAAAAAGCCAACTGGCTTTTTCAGGCATTAGTTGGACTTTGTTTCACTCATTAAAACAAACAAACAAAACTCCAACCAAAACAAAGAAGCCCCACCATGCTCTTTTGCCTCTAAGCCCTGTGGTATGCATTTAAAAAAAAATAATCTTATTGAAAATAAAAATCAGTTGCTAGTTATTACACATCTTTTGTGGAAGAGCCTTCAATCAGAAAAGTATGAGTGGTTTCATATGAAACCAGGTCAACTGAAGATCAAAATGCGTTTTTTCACCTTTTACCCCAGCTAGAGATACTGTTCTCTTTAAAAAGGGATTTCCTTTAACAAGCCTAGGAGTAGACAAAATCGAAAGTATTGTGATGACAATACTTTTCATTCAAACGTAACTTGACTATGTCTTTATTTACCACTACACTTTGAGTAGCATTCGTTTATTCAGTAAGAGATGTGCACTTTTAAGAAGCAGTCCAAGGCAAGATGAATCTTGTAGTCTTGACTCAGTCAAAACTGGCATAGACTTTGAAGGAGGTTGAGTTTTGCAGCTTCCATCATTAGCAACAGTGTTACAACTGCAAGACTACTGTATTGACCTAGTACAAGAAAATGGAGAATTTTCTTTACATATACACACTGTAAACAGAGGGGTTTTTTCCTTGTTCAGGGTTTAGAATCCCTTCCAAACAATTTTCAAGATCCAGTCTTCTTCACACCCCTGAGACAGAGAAGGCCCACTTAAAGGCTTTACTTTTCAAGACTGTTCGGCAGTTATCACAAATAAAGCAGCAAAATCCCCACTACATTTTCTGCGAGGTCACTTAAGGTGCAGAGAATTCAGCTCAACACCTTCACTCAGCTAAACACCCCTGCACTGCGGGCAGCTCCCTGCAGCGCCGGGGCAGCGGGAGCGACGGTCCTGCGCTGCCCGGAGCTGCCTACGCTCTTTGGGATGTGACCAAACGATAGAAGCCTTAGCGAAAGATACTCAAACCATGCTCAGAAACACTATATGTGCATATATGTATATATTTATACGTAACTAACAAAAGGCGGAGGTGTGAGCCTGCCCGTACCTGGCGGCCCTGCCCTCAGCGCTCTGCCCGCCCCCGATGGGGACGCGCCTCCCCATCCCGTCTCACGCCCGGAGCGCCGTCACCTCCGAAACCCTGCGGCTTCCCTCCCCTTTCTCTTCTCTCCCCTCCCCTTTCTCTTCTCTCCCCTCCCGCCCCGGGAGGCGTGTCCTGCCGCCGGCTCCCCCTCACCTCCGTGTCGGCGGGGCCGAGCCCGCCCATGCCCGCGGTCCCTCCTCCCGCCGCCGGGGGCGCTCCCGCGGCCCCGCCCCTCTCCCTCTCCCTCTCCCTCTCTCTGTGTCAGGGGGGGTATCCCCCCCACAGACCCCGCGCGCGCCCTTTCACCGCCCCCTCGCGCGGGCGCGCGCACGGCCCGGCCCGGCCCCGCCCTCCCAGCCGCTCGCGCACAGGGCGGTGCCCGCGCGCGCGTTCCCGTCCCCGCACCTGATCCGGGCGCTGCCCGGCGCGTGCGCGCGCCCCCGTCACACCGCCCCCACCCCACCCCCCTCGCGCGCGCTCCCGCGGAGCCATCCGGGCACCGAGCGCGGGCCCCGCTCCCGCTCCCGGCCCCGGCCCCGGCCCCGGCGCCGCGGGGGCAGCGCGGCCGCGATGCATCTGCACCAGGTGCTCACGGGCGCCGTGAACCCCGGCGACAACGGGTACTCGGTGGGCAGCGTGGACGACACCCCGTTCACGGTAAGGGGCGGGCAGGGGGGCCCGCGGGCTGGGGAGGCCCCGGCACGGCGGCGGTAGGCCCGGGGAGAGCGGGGGACACGGGAAGGACCTGCCGGACGGGGGGCGCCGGGAGGACCCCGGGGCGATGCGGGGACCGCCCATCACCGCCAGCGAGCGCTCCGCCGGTGCCCGAACCCAGCCCGGGAACCCCCGGTTCTGCGTCCTCAAATTTCCCTGGGTGCTTCCTTTTTTTTCCTTCCCTCCCTCCCTTTTTTTTTTTTT
>NW_020955310.1:3752-107973 GCF_003031625.1 Empidonax traillii
TTAAAAACATCTGCCTGCAAACAATTTGGGGCCTTATATCCAGATCCTTTGGATATCAGTCACCTGTGTGCCACAGTAGCATCACAGACCACCCTCCACTGCAGGTAGCAAGTTCGTTAGTGCCTACCCTTAAATTCTGTTGCTCAGCATCACCTGTATGGACAGAGCTCTGGGCCCCAAACCATTCAGCTGTTTGGAGTCATAACTTCAGCTCAGATCCTGAGGCAGGTTTTGCAGTTTAGGCAAGAGGCCATCAGTATTGGTGACAGAGCCTGACACTGTCGACCTGCTCTTAAGACCAAGTACCTGTCAACCTCTAGAACGCAGCAACACGGAGCAGTGCAAGGGCAGGAGGTCAGGGGAGATGCACAGCATGTTCTGTCTGTGTGAATCCATGTGCAGCTGTTTGTGTGCTCATGTGCTCACTTATGTTTTAGTCGGTGTTTGGGCATTTAAAATGCATGAGAATGAGTTCACAATTGCTACAACTGATTCATCACAGGGACTTGAAAATACAGCTTTTTTTGTGTGCAGGAATGAATCACTCGTGATAAAAATACTCCACTTAACAGCAGAATAATGGCTTGGGGACATGTATGTATGTATCCACTAGTTAATAGTCATGGAGCTATTTCCCTTTTTTTTGAGGAGGAGTAGGGGAAGGAGAAACTTCCTCTAAAGATGAATATGCTTTAGATGTCTAACTCCAGCAAACTTATGATCCTGAGACAAGAAACACATTTTTTTCTGCCCTTGTTAGGAATATCACAACTGTCAGGTTCTTCATTCTTCCTTTCCTCTATGGTTTGTCCTTGGCTTGTTTACATGACTCCTTGCTGGGGATAAAGGTAAGCTTTTTATTTCCTAGTCTGTGTAGGTAGAGCTAAGATGATAACACGTTCTGCCTCAGCTCTTTTAAAGCTTTGGTTATAGTCATCTAGTTATTCTGAGAATAAGACAGGGAAAAGAAATAATTTTTCTACTATTTTATTCTTTCCCTGCTAAAAACGAGTATTAGTGTCTCCATAAAGCTAAACAAATCCAAAGAAATAGAGGCAGTTAGTGTGGGTTGGCTACAAAGGTTTTGCCAGTCCTTTATCTGAAATGTGCACAGTGCTCTTTCCTGCCTGTGCTCCCACATGTGCCTGCAGCAATCCTGACATACATCCAGCCTTTCCCAAATAAGGGATGGAGCACAGAGAGGTTTGGTGAGCAAACTGCCCGGTGGACACTGTAGCTGTGTTGTCCCCAGTCTGGTAGAGCGGGTGATACACAGGAAAAACTGTTTGAAGGGTGATTAGAAGCAAAATAACTTCATAAAGCTGTCTTGTGCCAGACAGTCCCTTCAGCCTCCCTGTCTGAGCTCCAAAGAAGACACTGCATAAGCCAAGGATTTAAGTACCAAATGACAGAAGTTCTGGTAATAATTCCGTGCACTTTTCAACTTTCTCTTACTTCATGTTCTCATTTCAGCAAATATTGTTAACAGTGTTTCACAAGCGAGTTTACAGAAGGTTATCTGAGCTTTAAGCAGAAGGGCCTTACAGCACACACCCTGTCTGGACAGAGGGTTTGGTGTTTGTACCTCACAGTCTAACTGACAGCTAATAAGTTTCTCAAGGTAGTAAACTGTGTTTTTCAAATGATAGTTGATTTGACTAAGCTTTTGTTCTTAAGCAGCTGTTTTATGTTGAGCCAGTTTCAGTCACTGGCCCTAACTCTGTGTGGAATGTGTTACCAACCTGACTTGCTGTGAGGGAAGTAAGATGGTTTCAAAGAGATGCCAAGCTGTTCTGATTCTATCACTTCTGCCCTTAATACCAAGCTCAGGGTTGTTTTTTTTCTCCCTGAAACTCCGGACAGAATGTAGCTGTTTCTAAGGTTAGTCTAGGTTTAAAAATATACAAATAGCTATGTCAATTACCTAAAGGCTGCATTCTGTAAGTATAAAAATGCCAAGTGTCACACAAACAGCAAATAATGACTATTTACTTCTTGTAAGAGGCACCATTAAATGCACAAAATACATAACTGTAAACATTTTTAATGAAAAATTAGAATATCAGATTTTAGGGGCATCTGTACATAAGAACTTTTCTGATAAAAAGTGAAAAAATTAATTTATTATTTTTCATTTTTGAAAAAGACAAACTTCTTGACATCTTTTATGCTAGTACTGACACTGGAGCTATGTGGAATGAATTTCAGAAGCTGTTGCAGATGAGGCTCCTACATCCATGTAAACTTTTTTTGACCTCGATGAACACAGCAAAATCTTCATCCATGCAGTTGTCTACAAGATACAGCAACTGAGAATATCTTTTCTCTGCTGTGTAGGGTTTTTCTTCTACTTTTTCTCTACTTCATCCTTCTTAAAACACTTGTGAATCCCTTTCAGTTATTACTACTTACATATATCTGTACGTTCTCTACTGTGTTTGTTTATGTAAACTGGACTACAGATGCTTAGTATCTGAATCTTTACTATGTTCTTTTTTTCTCTGGAGCACTGTATATAAGCATATTGTAAAGTATTTAATTATGAATTTGTCTCAATTGTCAGTTTAGGAAAGCCTCTTTTACAGGTCACAGGCTGGTAGTAGGTTGGGAGTTGTTTCTCAGTTATATTGCTGATGTGCTTTAAGTGCATGTAATTCTACTACTACTTTGAGGGAGGAAGGGGAGGAAGTATAAGTGTTGTGTCCATTGATTAGAGTTTGGAAATGGTTCAGAATTCAGGTGTCTTCATCACTAGCAGGAAGGTGGAGGAATTTCTGCATCTTATGTTTACTATCCATAGCCAGAAACTTAAGGGCGAGTGTTGTTTTACTGGAAAACGTGGTCAGCTCAAAAAGACAGGTGCTTGTGCTGCTTTCGTATTATCTGAAAAGTGAGGATATAACATAAACTCTTAGAGTAGGACACAATGTCCTACTTCTGTGTGGTGCTCCTGCATTCAATTAGAGCTTTGTCATTGCTCATTTCAGTGGTCCCAGATCCTGACAGTTAGAGCAGACATTGGCAAACTGCAGCTTATTAGTTGCTTATGGATCCTGCAAGTCATCCTGTCATTCTGAGGGTTTTGTAGCTCCATTTAATTTTCTCCTTGAAGTTATCAGTGACATTAGAAATGGAGGTTGGCAGAAACACCATGTGGGTGGTTTTTACTGCACTTGTTTTGTTCAGTCATGGCTTATAATTCCATTTATTTAAGAGCTTTGTGTTGCTCTCATCCATTACAATATCTCAGCATCTTATTTTCCATCTTTCTTTTCTGAATGGCTTACCCAATTCCATTCCTTTTATTACCGGTACTGTGGCCACTGGTTTTTGGGCAGGAGAGACCTGAGGTGGCATGAATGATCTTGTGAACATGTTGTCAGCTAAATCCTTAAGAAGGAACTACTGATGTTGTCAGCTGAATCCTTAAAAGGAACTACTGATGTTAAATATTATGACACTTCCCTATTCTTTGTCAGTGTGGGGTATTTCTACTGCATCACCAGCTTAAGGAGAGAAAGGACAAAAGAAAAGAGGATTTAACAGAAATGTGTTCTGTTCAAGTATAAACATGTTAATAAATGGAGTACATTAGAAGAACTGCATAAAAGTGGTCGAATGGAAAACTTATATTTAGACACATAATGTGAAATACGGAAATCTCTTTCAGTACATAAAAGTATATTGACCTTTTTTCAAAGGTTGGGTCGTAATAAACGTACTTCTTAAAATAATTTTAAGATTTAAAGTAACATACTTTATTATACTTTCAAGAAATAAGGTACATTCTCAAAATAAATATCCACACCTGGAATATTACTCCAGAACCAAGAGACAGCAGCATTTGCTCAAAGAACCTGGAACTGAGGGCTGGTGCCCTGCTGTTGGGAGTGTGTTCCGACTATGGTCTGTAAATAACGGACTGGCTCTTCTGTTGGCACAGGACGCTTGAGTGTGCTGAGTCACTTGTTGGTGCAGTGGTATACACAGGCAAAGAGTAGGATGGATACAAGTGACAGTAATAAGATTTCACAAAGGAAAATGATCTCTTTCCTTGATCGATGTATCATCTTGATGATTCTTTCAGGAAAAAAACGTTCTCCTGTAAACAACACTTTTAATTCACAACCACCTTTTTACTTAACTTTATAAAAACATGTAAATAGTATAATTAGCTGGAAAAGTACCGCTTTGTTTCTGGAATAAGAAGTGTAAGTAGGGACAGGAGAGATGAAAAGCTACAATGTTTAAAGAGGAAGACACTAAATTCTTTTGCTTCACAGAATAAGCAGACAGACTCAAGTCTAAAATATTTTCTGTTTCGTGCATTATCAGCTTTACACACACATGCAAATGTGCGCATTTAAGAACAGTGAGCAAAAGGAAATTGAAGTTGAGAAGTCTTTTCCTTTTATAATTTCAGACACATGTACATGTCTCCTGCTAGCAAACCTGCAACTAGTTATAAGTTCTGTTTTATTTAGTTTGAAATTTGCAATACTGACAATGAAAAAATAGGGTAACCAAAAGGTTTAAGTCCTTGTTTGAAGTGGATCAGTACTTTTTACTGTATTAGATAACAATTTAAATCAGGTCTTAGTAGGTTTGCATTAGTAGTTATGAGACAGACCATTGAAGGAAGGTGAGTCAATTCTTTGCTGTTTGAATTGCTTACCTTTTGAAGTGAAGGTAGGAGAATCAATTGCTTGTGAATATTAGAATTCCAAATAAATTATTGGAATAGGAGGACCTGCTTCTATTTTCCTGTGTACTTCTGGGCATTCACATCCTGGTCTCCATCTTCTTCCTACTTACCAGCCTATACCATCCTATCCAGAATTCCACACCACTGGTGGAGTTTGTTTGTTTCGCAACAAATTCCACCATAAAATAGAGGAAAACAACAAAACAAAATTACTTTCTGCTCAGTGCAAGAACTTATCTCAATCTCAGCTTTCTTTCTCTTACTTTCTGGAAATAATCATATTCAATTTTAATGATAACTTATTCTCGTCCAGGCTGGGTCTAATAATTGCATAGCATCAAGGAGTTGGGATATTCTGTTATGTGGATAATCTACCTCCCAGAATGTTGTAGCAATCCTGCTTACATTATGAATCACTCCAGTATCAGTTCCTCAGAGCTTCCCAGAGCAACAGCTGTGGGTTTGAGGTCTCAGACAGCACTATGTCACTTTATTTTCATGAGATGACTTGGAAAATCTTTGAGACAATTTGCTTTATCCGCAGTTTTCATTCTTGTGGGGGCAGTTGTGTGGTGTGTTCGTGTCTGAGGACTGAGATTCTGCTTTGCTGCTAGTGTTGCTGTTCCTTTCTTGTTTCATGCACTGACTGTATTTTCACCAAATAAAGTCCTTTTCTTCAACCTTTCTCACTTGTTGCTCCTTCCCAGGAGGATCAGAACTAGACACAGAAAGTCATGAGACCTAAATTCTCCATTCCAGTGGTTATCTTGTGCCATTATCTCATTGTGTCCATCAATGGGGGTTAATCATAAAAATCTCTAAAAATACAACTTCACATACACTTCTCAAGAATTCAAGTAGCTTTAAAATGATTGACCTCAAAGTAAAGGACAAGGACTGAGTCAGTATTTTGGAAATTATTTTAAAAGAACCAGGGGACAAGTTAAAATTATAAAGTAATTTTGTACCATCTCAAATTGACTGTTGAGGACTTGCACTCTCTGTTTAAATCAGCTGGAAAATTTCTGCCAGCTGTATTGGAATCAGTGGAAAACTGACTTTAAGGAAGGAGACTTCTGGCTGTAACTGGTGACTATAAAAGGCTTAGTGGCAGATTGACGCTAGGGAGGAATTTCTGTGCCTGAATATGGGAGCTCAGTGGGACAGATAATCTGGAGTGATTAAACTTTTTAGAACAGGTGAAAGGGTGGTAGACAGGTATGTATTTATCCTGTCAATAAAAAGTGCTGCAAGCTATCATTGTTCTGTAGCTAATTCATAAATATATTATTTAGGCTATAGTGTGTATTGCACAACATACAATATATCCAGAACAAAAAAAAAATCAGAAAAGCCCTGCAATTGGATTCTTTTAGAAAAAAGAAAAAAAAAAAAAAAAGGAGAGGGCAGGGGGCAGAGCACACACTTATTTAGGAACTTACATGCAAATTCATTAATAAATGCTCCTGAATAGTAAACTCTTGTATACCTTGCTCTAGGAGGCAACAAGAATTGAAGGGGAGAAATAAAACAATTTAAACCTAACCCTAACAGAAAGTACACACAGAGCTCGAGTTCTAGATTACAGTTGGGTTTGGGGTTTTGATGGGAGTTTTTTACAGTTTCTGTTTGGTGATCCCTGTGGAATTACAATCTCCTTTGTTACTTTTTTTCTACTTGTTGCTCCTTCTGTGGCTGAACTGATGAGGAACAAACCCACTGCACAGTAACAGCTTCTTTTACTGGGGATTTTCACAGCTCTCTCTAAACATCAGCGCTGTAATAGGTGTTCAGTTGGTTTTTAAAATAAATACTTAATTGTTATTCTTTTTAAAAATATTTCAGGCATATGGCTCTGGTTGTGACATTGTTATTCTGGCAGATGACTTTGAATGTGTGCAAATTATTCCTGGTGCTAAACATGGAAACATCCAGGTCAGTTGTGTGGAGTGCTCCCAGCGACAAGGCAGGGTAAGGATTTTAATAAATCTGTAAAGAATTTTTTAAAAATTGAATGAATTAAATAATTAAAGAGCAACATAAACATTAATGGAAATAAAGAGTTAATTTCATGACAGAGATTACATTTTACTAATCTGTGACTTTCAGAGTGAGTTTGAATGTGTTACTCTGAGAATTCTTTCAATTTAATAGTAATTTGGGGGGTGGGGCAAGGGATGGGAAGGGGGTAGAGAAAGCAGGAGACAGCTTGCAACAATGGTTTTTACTCCTTTCTAGGATCTGCAATAACAGGTCTCTCAAAATGTGGACATATGTATTCATTTCAGTATAGTATCAGAACTAGAATGGTACTAAAATGATGGTTATGGTCTCCATTATTGTATACTTCCATCTAAACAAGAAATGGATAAATCATTCATGTATACATATATATAAATATATATACATACAGATGTATTTGTATGTATCCTGCAAAGTAATATATTCAAAATACTTATTTTTCAGGGAAGCTTTGGCACATTTAATTGTTTAGAAGTGCTACAGTATGAACTGTCACACCTGCATGGCCCCTTGACTTGCCATGTGGTTTCGTTTTTAATCCCTAAGCAATACTAAAGTGTTTCAAAAGCTGAGCAAAAACACTTTCTGAGAGTTATGGTCGTGCACTCAGCAAATGGTTTGTCAGGTGCCACTGCTGATTTATATTGGCTACTTCAAAACTGGTAGCACTATTGAGGAAGCCCTAGTTAGGATCAGGACAGGTTTAGCTGGCAGGGCTCCTGAACTTCAGCAGTGCAGTCCCTGCAGGACTGGAAAGGAGATTCCAGCTGCAGAGTTGATCCCTGCAAGATCACCACAAACCCCTGGGTGGTTCTGCATTCAGGACTGAACTTGTGGTCTGTTCTGTAATTGGGGAGTGAGTGCGTGGTTGCAACCTTCTCTCCCCTCCACTGCCCCTAAAGAAGTAAGATTTCATAATAAATGTCAGGAGACTTTTGCATTTCTATATTGAGTAAACCAGATCCTGAATGGGAAGGACTTAAACGGTTTTTCTATTAAGAATCTTTTAAAGAAGATAAAGGAATTTTAAAGATGGTCAAGACCCAGATAAATTCCTAATAAAGACCATTTTGTGTTCCAATGTTTCTGTAAAATAAGTGGGTGAAAGAAACTGAGGGGTTCAGTGGTCTATGTACTTCAGTTTTTCTATTTACCATTTATCTCCTCTCAAAATGTATTTAAAATGTAATTAAAAATGTAATTACATTTCTTGCTGTTTCTTGTAACTACTATATAGTGATTTAGTGATACAAGATGGAATCTAGGAACATGCAGAGACACAGACACTAATAATTAATGCATTAGTTAGCTGTGAAGTAGCCAGAACATGAGCAGAAGCAGTGAAGGCATCAGCTTTCCCTTATGCATTAACAGCAGTTGCCCTAGAAGAATATTCTCCATCTGATTGACAGTGTTTGTGCCACTGAATGTTTTCCCTGCTTAGAGTTAAGATCTTAAAGGTGGGCTTATTCAGAAGTAGGTATTTCTTAACTGCCTTAAGAAAATATACCTATAACAGTTAACTGCATTTGTGTTAACTTCACTTTTCTTGAACAATGACACACTGGAAATTCTTTAGCTATTTTGGAATACTGAGGATCATTTATTCTGCTTACCTCCTAACCATTCATTTTAAGTCTTCAACTTCTTTTTTTGTTTCCCCCCGCCTCCAGATTGCAGCATCATATGGAAATGCTGTTTGCATTTTTGAACCACTTGGTATAAATTCTCATAAAAGAAATTGTGTAAGTATGTCTTTCATATTTGCAATTTGGTCTAGACTCTTAGAAGAGGTAGAAGACTGGCTTATATTATATTATGTTGACACACTAAAGATAAATAGATAAACATTTTCCACCATTCCTAATAAAATTGGATGCGTGGAATCTTCCAAGGCATGACTTGAACTGTGGACTGCACTTCTCCTAAGTTCACAACACCTTGTTCTTGAATCTCATACTGGAATGACATGGTGAGAAGTTGGTATTTCTTATTTGAAGGTTGTCAAAAATATGACACAAATTTGTTTTAACAGCACAGCCATGGCCAAGCACTGGAGCATTAAGTGTGTTCTAAAGCAGGTTTCACAATCTTTGTTGCATCTCTACCGCCCTCCCTCCTCTATGTCCTTGTAAATCTGTGACCTCACTAGTTTAAAGTAATCTGCAGATGTATTTGGATGTGGGACAAGTCCAGATCTGGTTCACGGGGCACCCTGGAGTGCATTTAAATTTTATAAAACAATTTAAAACTTATCAAAACTGGATTTAGCAATCTACGACTGATTGTTTTTGCAACAGGTTTAATGGCAATTTCGTAGAGAAAGAAATATGTTTTGCTGATGTAAGCATTAATCCTTTACTGTTTTTAAACTGCAGCAACTGAAGTGTCAGTGGCTTAAAACTGGGCAATTCTTCCTCAGTTCTATGACTTACAACCTGGCATGGGATCCTCAAGGTAATGCCCAGTTTGTGAAGTGTTTGTTCAACATTTTTAGTTAGAACAACTTGGACACAAAATATTTTTATTGTAACAAAGTGAGAGCATGAATGTGGAAATATTAGATTACCTGTTCTCAGACAGTGTTGCATAAAATGTGAGGCTACAGTTAAGAGTTGTGAAGATGCCTGTGCCAAGTGTTTGAGTCTCTGATGCAGGATCCTAGTTTGGGAATCACAGTGTTAAATTAACTGACTTAAATTACCACTAATAATAATTTAAACAGAATTCTATCATAATTAAAGTCAGCAATGTCCCCAGACACAGATCTTTATAAGATGTTTGTGTATTTATTTAAGGTGTGAATAGCTATTCAGCATCTGCAATATTCATTAGTAAATATAATTCTATGATTCAAAGTCACAAAATACTCCTTAATGTTCTTAAAAGGTATTATAAATTGCAAATGTTTTGGTAAAACCAGCTGTATAATATGATTTAATACCCTATCATATTGAAAATGGACTTGATAAAGTTTAGTTTTCAACCTGTTTTCAATAATTTACAACAAAATATAGTTGTAGAATAGGCCTATAGTTGATGCATAGTTGATAGGCCTAATCTTTGCATATCCCTTCATCATCTTGTTTCATAGCTTTTTTATTTCTCACTTTCAGGTAACAGGCTGCTGACAGCAACTGACTATTTGCAATTGTGGGCCCCTCCATCTAATGACATTCTAGAAGAAGATGAAGATGATGATCCCAACAATCAGATCAAAGATGATAAAGTCCTCCCAGTTCTCAATGACTGGAAATGTGTCTGGCAGTGCAAGTGAGATAATTTTTATTCTAAGACAAATTGCAATTCTATGTCACGTATCAACAATATCTTCTCTCCAAAACTATATTTTAAAATGTGCTTTTAAATACGATAACATTCAAACAATACAAATTACTCCAAATAAAAAATCCTCACTTTTTCAAGTGATCTACAGTGAGATGGTTGAATAAAACCTAATCAAAGGCTTACCCAAACTGTACTGCTGAAAATGTATCCAAATTGTCTGTTTTCTCATCTGTGAAAATAATGCTGAATATTGGATGAGAATGAGTAGAGGAGCAGTGCTAGGCAGATAAGCTGCACTGATAGAGATAAGAGCTGCTTCCTGAATCTTAGGAAGGGAGTCCTGGAACTTTCTATTTAGTTTTATTGGAGCTTCATGTTACAGAAGTGTTTCCTGATCATCCATTTCCAAATCTATGTGGACTTGAGAAGTAGCTGCCTCTGAAAACCTGTTTTCTCTGTAGTTTTCTGAAGCATTTCTGAAGCACTGCATAGGGAGCTTTCCTCTTTCAGACATCTGACCATAACCTCTAAGCACAGACAAATAGCATCATGTTTATGAGAAAGATGTTTACTTTCGTTTCTTCCTACTATTTATCTTGGTTTCATTGGGAGTAGAGGAGCAGGTGGGACAAACTTCACTTCTAGGATCTCATTGGATCTAACCTAGGCTTGCTGTACTTAAAACAATTTATTTTATGCGCTGTTTTTCTGTAAAGCTGTGAAAATACAATTTTTTTCATTATAGCAAATATTTTTATGCTTCTGCTATTTGTAAACTATGCTTAAAACAACAACTATAAAATACTAATATATTTCATTTAAATAATGAACAGTCACACCTAATCAACTGAATACCTATTGAATAATGTTTTAGAATAAATAGACCTTACTTCATTTGCTCTTGTGTTCTGTAGGACTGCAACATCAGTACATTTGATGTCATGGTCTCCTGATGGTGAATACTTTGCTACAGCTGGGAAGGTAAGGGGAATAAAGGATAATTAAGTAAGTGTTTGCAATGTTTTGCATTTGTTTGACAGAAGTAAGTAATATGAATAGTCCTGGACCATACACTCTATTATAGTCTTAGCAAAGCTAAATTATGATCTCACGTGTAATGCTGTGTTTTGTGTTCAGCAAGACATTGGATTTAGTTATGTAGTCTTCCTGAATACAGTGATACAGACTTGTGTGTATATACATATGTATTTTTGATAAAGTATACGTAGACATATTTTTAGATATGCATAAGCATATTTTTCTAATTCTGCTGAAAATAGTGAGGATAAATATCAGATCATTATGACAGAACACATACACTTTTAAACTGGTATAATATGCAGATGTCTGGATAAATTAGGCAAGGTTTTCTATTTAGTGAATTCTGGGTTCAATTGTAAATTCTTAACTTCTGTTATTAATACTGTACTTAATATTAGTTAAACACTGAGATGAATTTTAATTCTGGGCCAAGTTTTCCTGAACACTACTAGAATGGCAGTTTCCTTCTTATTTGGGATTTTCCTTTTATGACATTTTGAATTATAGCTAGCTAACCTCACTGTTATACTTCTGTATTGCTTTTTCTAGGATGATTGCCTCTTAAAGGTTTGGTATCCTATGACTGGTTGGAAATCATCTCTTCTGCCCCAAGAGAATGAAGAAAAGAGAAAATGCTCAGAGGACGTTCAATTCTCATTTGTTTATTTGGCACATCCTCGAGCAGTGACAGGGTTTTCATGGCGGAACATTAGCAAGTACATGCCCAGGTTTGAAAGGTTTCTTTTCTTAAAAAAAAACAAGGAATCTTTGATCAAATATTGTTTTTAAGACTCTGATTAATGTTTTACCATCAAGAACACGACATTTCTCTGCTTATTCTGTCAAGAAACAAAACATCAACATCTTCCCATAGGCTTTGGTATTACCTATTACAATAGTGATAGTCATGTTAACATTTATTTGGGGCAGAAGCAGAAATTTAGATGAAACAACAACTACTAAATACATGTAAGCTCCCCTAATTTCTGCTGTGTCCATATAGCTAATTTAATTCCACTGGCAGTAATCTGGATGTGTCTGCCTTAGGGGTTTGGTGTGTAATGTGTTACTCACGTCGTGTCTCGATGGCGTCTGTCGGCTGTGGGCAGAGACACTGTTACCAGAAGATACTCTTCTGGGGGAGCAGATCTGTGAAACCAGCACTTCCAGCATCAGCAGCACCGTCTCTCAGTCTGGAAAGCAGAAGGACAAAATACAACACGCACTAGAGGTACAAGTAAATACTGGATGTGTCAAATTTTAAACTCTTAAGGATGTATATTATGTATTCTTTTCATGCATAATAGAATAGTCTGAATTATTTCGTATCAGTTTTTGAAGTTTATTACTAAACGTTGAAAAAGTCTGAGACTACAACTCTGCATTCAAGCTCCATGTTTTTAAAACTCAGTTTACTTTTTCTATAGCTAACTAATAATGATGGGAAGAGACAATGATTAATATGGAATAGTAGCAATAGTTTCATTCTGATTGGGTCTGAAAGTCTGTAATTATAAAAATAGTGGAAGGAATAAATAAACTCTTTAAACTTTTAGTTACCTCGTTTGATAATTGCATTTTGAAGAAATGGTATTGTGAGGCTCTACATTTCATTTCAGTGACAGTTGTATCAAGGCTATTAAGTTTACAGTAAGAGAAGACCTGTCAATTAAAAAATAAGGAAAGAAAAGAAAACAGCCACTCCTGATTTGTAACTATTACAGTCAGACTGAGATTTTACTTCTTACATATCATAGTCAATAGCAAATAGAGAGATTGGAACCAAGTACACTTCGGGCTGTTGAAACAGTTGTGCTCTCCATGTGTTCTCAGAAATTCTCAGTTATACAAAAATAATTCATTATAAAATTATATTGCAAAAGTTACTGCTTTTAGGTTGTTCCATTCTTATTTTTGAATGTTATGCAAAATAGTGGGTAATTTTATGTTGTTGTTGGAGCCGATATTAAAGAAATTTTCTGAAGACCATTAAAAGTGCTTTGCCTTTGGCCAGAACCAAGGTACGTTAAGTGTTACTAATCTCTGTTGAAATCTATTTAAAATAATTTTTTGAAATCACTCTTCATTTCTTTGGTAGAAGAAAGTTAAAAAGCTTTAGCTTTACACAAGTGTGAATTTTTCCCTTACAGGTTTTTTTCAGTATTTCTCTATTTATTTTTTATAACTGTAACAGACAATTCACCAGTTGAAAAATATGAGAAAAGGACAAAGGAGATCTTCAGTTCTTGTTACCCACACAGATGTGCTGCCAGATCAGCAGGGGACTCATGAAGTTCAGCGTCACATTTCTCACCATGCAAATGCACTTGGTCACTTCCACATAGCAGCAAGCATCAACCCTAACACAGGTGAAATACAACCATTAATTAAACTCTAATATATTTACACAAAATGAAAAAAAAATAAAGGGAGTTGAGATGCACATTCTTTGCTTTGCCTAATTGAATACAGAGAATTTGTAGGAAGACTCTTATTTCACAAGTCTGTTTTGTAAGACAAATGAAGCTGAATTTATTCTGAATACCTTCACAATTTTACAAGACAATTCAATTCATCTTTGCATGTCAGAAGGCAAAAAGAAACCTAAATTCCCAGTTTGCTTGGTGTTTGATTCTTGGGTTTTGGGAGAACATGGTATATGATGAATAGAGTAATTGTATTCTACAGAATATGTAGTAGGGTTTTATAGAATGTTACGTAATATTTTAAAAAAGAAAAAGATTAAAGAGCAATGACATGCTTTACCTAAAATCTGCACATGACTGACAACACTGCAACATATGAAACTGAGCAACTAGGCCTATTGAATATCATTTACCATTCACATAATAATAAATTTTCATGTAAATTTATTGCCATTAAAATATCTTTACTTTTTTATTACAATTGCATGCAGAAACTTGATCTGTCACCTATTCTAATCTTACAGACACAAATGATGTTATACCTAAAATAAGTTAAATGTGTGTATGTGTGTATATATATATATATAAAAGATGAGCAGTTTAATCTATAGCTTTTTTATTTGTTTTAAAATGTCTGCAGATATTCCATCAGTCTTGGCTGGAACAGCTTTTAATATAGATGAAGGAAATGGCTTTGTTGTCCACTGGTTGAATAATAAAGAATTTAGTTTCACATCCTCCATTGAAGTATTTATGCAGCATCTAAGAAAAATTTCTGAACAACAACTAGAACAAGATTTTGATGTTGAAGCTGAAGAGGAAGAAGAAGTGGAAGAAAAAGAGAGAGGTTTACGTATGAAATTAGATCATGGTTAGTTCTTATCAGATTGTCCTACTCGCAGATTAAAAAAATACCGTGTTTTGAGTGATGGGAAAATCTTTGCAATGGATAAAATGGCACAATTTTTTTCTCTTGTAGACTTGTCTATAGACAGGGAATCAGAGACAGGGACTGGTACAGGCTCCTCAGAACATGAAGATGGAGAAAGAGAAGGAAGCCCCAAAACATCCCTGCTGGCAGGCCCACGAATGCCTCTTCCAACAGTTTTATTAGATCGGAAAATTGATTTGCTCCTGACGGAATGGAACAGGAATCCAGACATGCTTTTTACTATCCATCCTGTTGATGGGACCTTTCTGGTGTGGCATGTGAAATATTTAGATGAATACAATCCAGGCATCTTCCGACAAGTTCAGGTATTGTGTGTTTGAAATGGTTTTATTATTTATGATCTTAATCAACAAACATTGTGTCCTTTCTTCTATACTGAACATCGGTATGAATTTAATTAAGTACTTCTTGAGTTTGTATATTCTAATTTTTTTCTTTTTAATTTTTTTTTTTTAGGTTTCATTTTCTTCTAGGATTCCTGTTGCATTTCCCTCAGGAGATGCTAGTTCCCTTAGCAAAAATATTATGATGTATGCTTGCCCTATCTTTGTGAAAGATACCGGTAGTGCTGCACAACAGAAGACAATGGACTTTCCGGATAATAGTCTAGCAAGTAAAAGCTTTGCCCAGGACAGTGCAAATGTGAATATAATTTCTCCCATAGTAATGATGATTTCCAAACATATAGATGGCTCTCTAAATCAGTGGGCAGTCACTTTTGCTGATAAGTCAGCCTTCACTACTGTGCTCACTGTATCCCATAAATTTAGGTACTGTGGACACCGCTTCCATCTCAATGATCTCGCTTGCCATTCTGTTCTACCCTTACTGCTCACATCTTCTCACCACAATGCTCTGTTAACTCCTGAGTCAGACGGTTCCTGGGACTCTGACAGGATAACCAGAATGATGGATCCCATTAAGCATAAGAAAGGTTCCTCTAAGCAGCAACTTAAAAATGCAGCAACCCGTACATTCCATGACCCAAATGCCATCTACAGTGAGCTGATTCTGTGGCGTGTGGACCCCATAGGGCCTTTGTCCTACACTGGAGGAGTGTCTGAATTGGCTCGAATTAACTCTCTCCACACCTCTGCTTTCTCTAATGTAGCCTGGCTTCCAACACTCATTCCCAGCTATTGCCTTGGTGAGTATATGTGGCATGCTTCCATGTAGGGTTAACACTGTCAGTTGTTAGAATTAATTTGTTAAAACAAATTAGTATTTTATTTGGAGTATTTCTATATAAACTTTTCCAAAATTTTCTGGAATTATGCAACTCAAGCATTTTTATTTCATTTGAGGCTATGCTACTGCAAAACACTTCCTGTGGCCTGAGTGTATCTGCAGTCACTGTGGATCAGCTGACATTCAGTAACTCCTCTATGTGACTAAACACTCATTGCTGTCACAAAGAACAAGATGATGCCTTTCCTCAGAGCTTTAGGCAGTTTCCCTGAGTGTTCTCTGCATTTACACAGTATTAAAAATGTTCTTTCTGATGGCTTAGGTGTCTGGGTTTCTGGCCACGTGCAGCTGCAGGAGGCACTGAGTTGAACAGAACTAGTAGTTTGACCATTTGAACATCAGAATTATCGAGAAAGATTTTCAACCAAAATATGCATTATCAAATTCTTTTAACATGCTGGCTAAAAATTCTGCTTAGAAAATCCTGAAACAACACTGAAATTCTTCAAACCATTAAGGGTTTGCAAAAGCCCAGTTAGAACACAGAATATTTTTAAATAAATAGCCTATATTAACTTTACAGAACTGCAAACAATACTTTTTCAGAGGTCAGATGGTACAACATCTGATGTGTAATGCCCAGGACAATACTTTAGTTTTTGGTTTTAATTTTAGGGCTTTCCATTGGAGTTAGGAAAATTATCTCATTACTCTATTCAGCCACTCAGATTCTTACTCTTTATTATCACAAAGGTGCTGTTATAGTAGTTGTCATCTTTGTATACAGTACTAAATGTCATTTGTGCTGTGGATGTAACATTATGTTATATACTAATGCCAGATGATTTTTTTTATGCTCAGGCCAGACTTGTCTTTGCAATGATTAAATGGCTGTCAAAGATGATATACAACCTCAAAAATCCTAAATATGCTAAATATGCTTAATAAATGCATAACAACATATCTTTGATTTAAAATAAATATCTTTGATTTTCTCTGCCTTACAGAGTAACATTCTGTGCTGTCTGAATCCCACACAGTGTTCCAAACACAAATAGCAAGCTGCTTTCTTCTATTCTAGAGGAAAACATATGTCAGAATAGATAATCTCATGTCAAGCCTGTTGTATTTACTGTAGGGAAGCAAAAACTACACACTTTTTCATATGTTATTCAGAACTACAAATCTATTTCTCTCTCTACTTTTATATCTGCACTTCCAACTGCAGGGCTGAAGGGAATATTCGTGGAGGTTAATTTTATGCAAAGAACGTAGAGACAGTAAACAAGGAAAAAAGCTGTGGCTGATGTAACTTTTCTGAGCAGTTTACCTTCGGATTCCTACTCTGAATTGTCTCTGATGACCCATTCCTTTGGGTATATTACAGACTGGGCATTGCATGTGTGAACAGTAACATATATGAATTTGGTTTAGATTACTGAACTTTTATGAGGAGTTTCATTTACATAAATGAGGAAAAATGGAGTTATTTCCAAGTTAAATAATGGTGGTTTAATACACACATTTGCTTAGGCTTTTTGCTTCAGTACTTTATGAAAATTATGTTTGAATCATAGTCAGATATTGTGGATTGTAATAAACTACCTGATGTCATTGACTGGAATTTTTTTCTTTATGCATTTGTTATCTTTTCTGTCAGGTACGTATTGCAACTCTGCCAGTGCTTGCTTTGTTGCATCAGATGGCAAAAACCTCAGGCTCTATCAAGCTGTTGTAGATGCACGAAAACTTCTGGATGAATTATCTGACCCTGAATCATCTGTAAGTTTGAAATAAGTTTTTAAATTTTTACCTGGCATAGTTGCATGTTTTGCACTGTGGGTTAGCATTAGCAAACAGAAAGGCAACTATTGCTACTAAAAGTATCTGGACTGAAACAAAATTTCCCAGACAGGTTTTCCCAACCTGTGGCAGGTGGGGAAAGTTAAACTAGACTTTCTTTCTCTGTCTTCTCAGAAGAGGAGCCCAGAGCAAGAGGGCAGGTTAAGATAGATGAGCAAGACAAAGGTGTGTCTACCTAAGTCACATGCATATATGAGGAAGGACAGAGATAGTAGGATATAAAGAAATTGGCAGGTTATTGCTAAGGGTAATATTAGCTTTTATTTTTTTCTGTAATAAGCAATTTTTCATCCTTTTTGTCTTTAATTTCTGTGACTTTATGCAAAGTAAAGCCTGACCTTACACTGCTATTGTATAAAGAAACACATCTTTATCCTTTTTCCCCCATTTCTCTGTTCTTTTGTAAGCCATCCTTCAAGACAGAGCCTCTCAGCATTCAGATCAGTCTGAGAAATTTATTCTAGGAGCAATGACTGTGAACATTCCAGCAAAAATCAATACAGCCTTCAGCTTATATATAAGCTGTACTCATTTATTTTTTCATATGTGGTGACAAAACCTGAAGCTTGAAAAAGAAGTGAATCAGTATATTTGTTTCTCATTGTACAGATATATTATACTGTGTTATGAAAGGATAAGTCTTTAAGTAAACAACGTTTAGTTTCCATAAAACCTGGTGTATCATCCCCATGAGGAGCTGCCGACTCACAACAGTGCAAATGTCTAAACATATTATTCATGAGTGATAAAGTGACAACAGGAAGAAGTCTGTTACAGTTTCTACCAGCAAGGAAAATTGAAGCATCAGTTTATCATAAGAGACTTCAATTTTCTTCTGTCCAAAGGAAAAAATATACTAATTTTTCTCATTTTCCTCTGTTTCAGAAACTTATTGGGGAAGTGTTTAATATTGTGAGCCAACAATCTACTGCTCGTCCAGGATGTATTATTGAACTCGATGCAATAACTAACAAAGTAAATAAGTGGTTAACTCTTTAAAAGTATCACATAAAGGTGTTTAATAACTTTGTTAATTAACCTAAGCTATTGGAAAGAGGTAAAAGAGATGACATTTCTTTATGGTGATAATGACTGCCTTGAATTTTTTTGAATATTGAGATACTTTGAACATTTTGGTAAGCCAGCTTTCTGTTAGTGCTAAGAGCTCAGAGCTCATTTTTAGAGGCAATATTTTCTAAGCATAACTTGATGAAAACAAAACTAAACTAACTAAAGACTGTTTTCCAAGCCATCATAATGTAAAGGAAAATAATTATACTCCCCTCAAACTCAAACAAACAAAAAGTAACAACATTAAAAAGCCCAGCCCTAAAAACTAGATCTAACTATTCCAAAATGTAATCATGTTAGCCAGGTATGACTTCATTTTTTTTGTTTGTCTTGTAAGACAAATTTATATCTATTAAGCAATACAGTTATACTTTTCAAACAATGAGCAGATATAACTAAGCCTTGTTCTTGCTCTATCATTTTGATCATACATTTCCAGTGCTGGTCTGTGTTAGGAAGCAGCCTGTGAAAACAGTGAGTTTTACCATTTCTTAATTACACAACCGTGGGGTTTTGACACATATATTTTTCTATTTTCAATAAATTTCCATGTCTTTTTTGTATTAATAACATAGGATCTTCAATTTTAAGTTCATATTTACAAAATATTTCCCCAGAATCTTTATACATGAATATAGGGAATATTGTCTTCCCTTGTTTCTCTGGAAAGAAGAGGGTGTTTTGCAACATGAAGACTTCGTCATCACTGGTTTTGGGGGGCATATTTTTCCTTGCCAGCAGGGAAAGATTTCACTGTGAGCAGCCTTTTTGTAGGGAGGTAGAGTTACTGCAAAGAAATCTGTTGCTGTCAGAAAGGACAGATGTCAAGATATCTGACAGAAAGAAAATCTGCAATTTGTTCCCTTTTTTAGATTTCCCAAGCAGTTAACTGCAGACATGTCTTCCTACTGAAGAGGGATAGAAGTCAAAGAGTTTTTGCCACTGTCATTTCATCAGCGCCAAAGAAATAAAAACCAAACAGATACTAATTCATCTGTCAATAATGGCGACAAAAGTGTTATTACAAAACTCACCTGGCACGGTAGATCTTGGGGGAATTATTTGAATTTACAAATAATTGGTTCTAGAATATGCTTAGACTATTCTTAACGTAAAATGAAAATGTTTAGTTTTTCTGATGTATTAACATAATTTTCAACATTATAAAAGAAAGTGTCCCTCATTAGTAGCTGGATTGCACCAAGGAAATAATTGCATGAGTACAAAGTGTTTCTAGTCTGTTCTGGAAGCATAACTATTGCTCAATGTTTCAGTGTGGCTCAAACACACAATTGCTTCATGTCTTCCAAGAAGACTTCATTTTGGGATACAAGCCACATAAGGAAGATGTGGAAGGGAAGGAAACTGAGATATTTTTCCAGCCATCACAAGGTATAGTGTTAACTATAACTAAAATGAATTAAGTAGGTACCAAAAATGTTCTTAAAGAATACTGAAATCTAGCTAGCATGTGCTAATTTACTTTTAAGTGAGAATCTGTACAATTCAGTAAAATGGCTGGTTTGTGTTGTTCATATGAACAGTAAGTGCTGTATGTTTTATACAAAAATGTGAACAAAATAGAACAGAAGCATATTTTCTGCATCAATCTGTAGTTCCAGATCATGATGGGAATATATCTGACTTTCAAGTTAATGCAGTAGAAAGTTACTGGGTAATTTGGCTATAGACTTAAAACTTTGAAAGAAAAAGGAAGGAAGCAGGCAGTTGAAAAGAGTCTTTACAATCTGGGAAAATAATTCAAACTGACTGGGAAGGCATATCTAACAAATTAGATTTGTCACTAGTACTCAGATTGTCTTGTAAGTCAGTATCTATTTTTGTAATTCTTCTGTAGCCATAAGCAAACAAAATGTCAATTAAAGCATATGACTAATGGTACTGTTTGAATGTTTTGGTTTATAATCAATTTCTTTCAAAGATGAAAATTTATTTATTTATTTAGTGTTAACAGTTTTTAGATAATCCTTTGTTTTAGAAAAAATATTTAGGTTGAATGTAAATTTCATGACAGTGGTAATATGTTTCAATTACAGGGTATCGTCCACCACCTTTCTCAGAGAAGTTCTACCTTGTAGTAATTGAAAAAGACAGCAATGGCTGTTCTGTTCTTCAAATGTGGCATCTTCATCTCAAATCTGTGCAAGCCTGTTTAGGTGAGCGACTGTAATATTCTTAGAGACATTTCTTTCATATTATTTCAAATAAAACTTAAAGTTTGATGGTTTATTTTAAAACAATTAATCAAGGTAGTAGAAGCAATAAGATTCCTTACAAACATTGGTTGCATTCTATGCCAACGGCAATATAAAAATTTGTTCATGGAGTGAGTAATGTACTTAAGCACTTAAATCTTTATTTCACGCTATCAGTATGCAATAAAACTGACACTGCCTGCACACATCATATAATCTTCTGTGTAACTTGAGCACCTATACAAACAAATAATTTTGATTATAGGATATTCATGCCTTGCCCTTACAGACAATTTTTTAACACTGTTGGCTTTCTTTTTATATAGCAAAACCAACTGAAGCATCTTCATCAGATAATAAGCTTAGTGTACCTGAGCAAAAGACTGTGGATTCTTCTCCAGATGTATCACCTGGCATAAGTCCCATTCCACGATCTTCATCAATTGCTAATCTTCAGACTGCTAGCAAACTCATCCTGAGCTCAAGACTTGTGTATAGCCAACCTCTGGATCTTCCTGTTGGTGTAGAAGTAGTGAGAGCAACTCCTTCAGCAGGTAACTTTAACATTTCGTTCTATCCAATTGGTCCAGTGATTTACCTCCTAGTTCATAGGATTGCATCTCCCCAGTGTATCACATTCTGAGTTACTGATACAGGAAATGCAGGACTAAAAAGGTGCTTTCAAATCATCGTGCCCATGTCATGTTCCTCTTCCATAAAGGTATCAAAACCCCATAGGAGAGCTATTCTTGAAACTTACTGCTCTAATAATTGAAAATGTAACTTTTAAGCTTACTTTATTAATGAACAATTTATACCTGCTTGTTCATTTGTTGGCATTACTATGTTTGTTATGTAGTGCTTTTTTTCACCTGATGCACCTACAGCTTCTGTTTGTCTGTCTTTCTGTCTCTCCTGTTGTGTTTTTTTTCCCTTTCCCTCTTAGGTTTCACTTTGGTAGGCTATATAAACCTAATCTTAACATCCTTAATCTAATCTGATTAAGGCTTTGTATTCCTTTCATTGTTCAGTTCCAGTTTATCGTCTTTGAATAGTGACCAAAAATGCAGACGATTAAGCATTGTTCAAGCTGCAAGACTGTTACCAGCCTTAATGTTATTTGCCCTTACCCAACTCCAAATTAAAAAAATAATACCAGGTTGTAAGATCTCTAGCAGTAGGTAGACATTGTTATATCTGCCTTAGTCATGCATGCATCCTACTATATATTACTAAAAGCAAATGTGTCTGTTCTAACTTCAGGTCACCTGAGTTCTTCATCAATATACCCAGTCTGCCTTGCACCTTATTTGATAGTAACATCGTGTTCAGACAACAAAGTGCGGTTCTGGAGATGCTCTGTAGAGACAGACCTGAACAGCAACAGTGAAGAAAAGGAAACATACCACTGGAGAAAATGGCCTTTGATGAACGATGAAGGAGAAGACAACAGCAGCACAGTGAGCTTAGTAGGAAGGCCGGTTGCTGTGAGCTGTTCTTACACAGGACGTCTTGCAGTAGCCTACAAACAGCCCATACAGCATAATGGCTTTGTTTCCAAAGAATTTTCCATGCATGTTTGTATACTTGAATGTGAGTCTACAGGAGGATCAGAATGGGTTTTGGAACAAACAATTCATCTGGATGATTTGGTTAAAGTTGGAAGTGTACTTGATTCAAGGATCAGCGTAGATAGTAATTTATTTGTTTACAGTAAATCAGATGCGTTTTTGAATAAAGACAGATACCTGGTGCCCAGTATCAAGCATTTGGTGCATTTGGACTGGGTTTCAAAAGAAGATGGTTCGCATATACTGACAGTTGGAGTTGGTGCCAACATCTTCATGTACGGAAGACTTTCGGGAATTGTAACAGATCAAACAAGCAGCAAAGAGGGAGTAGCTGTCATTACCTTGCCGCTGGGTGGGAGCATAAAACAAGGTGTAAAGTCAAAGTGGGTGTTGCTTAGGTCCATTGATTTAGTATCATCTGTGGATGGCACTCCTTCACTGCCTGTTTCCTTGTCCTGGGTGAGAGATGGCATCCTGGTAGTGGGAATGGACTGTGAAATGCACGTTTATGCCCAGTGGAAACACGCTGTCAAGTTTGGTGATGGAGAAAGTGACGTTTTTGCTGCTGAAGACTCAGCAACACAAGATCCACTTAAAACAAGCTTGATAATGAAGAAGACCAGTGTAATAGATGGGGCAGGTGTTGTGGATGATGTTTTTGGCACTCCAACAGTAATTCAGGATGGAGGCCTCTTTGAAGCTGCTCATGTTCTTTCACCTACTCTACCCCAGTATCATCCAACCCAGTTGTTAGAACTTATGGATCTGGGTAAAGTTCGCCGAGCCAAAGCCATTCTATCCCATCTCGTTAAATGTATCGCGGGAGAAGTTGCAATAGTTAAAGACGCAGAAGCTGGAGAAGGGACAGGTCCTAAACGCCATCTGTCTCGCACCATCAGCGTCAGTGGCAGTACTGCAAAGGACACCATCACTGCTGGGAAAGATGGTACTCGAGACTACACCGAGATAGACTCGATTCCCCCACTGCCACTGTATGCACTGCTGGCTGCAGATCAGGATGCCACCTATGTGTCTGAAGAAACTTCTAAAATACCTCAGGGCTCTGAAGACCAGGCTAAGAGAAAAACAGAGGATCAGTATTCGGATCTATTCCAGATTCAACCTATTACAACTGAAGACTTTATAGATTTTGAACCTGAAAAGAGGGAGAGTAAATCCAAAGTTATTAATCTGTCACAGTACGGTCCAACTTACTTTGGCCGAGAACACGCGAGTGTCCTTTCAAGCCACCTGATGCACTCAAGTCTGCCAGGGCTCACTCGACTGGAGCAGATGTTCCTTGTAGCTTTGGCAGACACTGTGGCCACAACGAGCACTGAACTAGATGAGAACAGAGATAAAAATTACTCAGGTTAGTAACTAACATTGTTGAATTAACATTCCTGTTCTTCTCAGCAAAAGTAAACTTAGTCCTTGGGTATTTGGGGATAACAAAGCTGAAATCTGGCTCAGTTATTCAGACTAGATACAGTAAGAAAGAAAATAAAATATGAATTTCTACTTATATTTCATGCATAATAAATAACTTGTGGTTCAGGTTCTTGGCAAGCTTAGAAACATACATTCCTCACACACTATATATGATAAATTGTATATATGTCTCTTGTAGTTCAAAAGTCAGTATTTTGTATTTCACAGGAAGAGATACCTTAGATGAATGTGGCTTACGATACTTGTTGGCGATGCGCTTGCACACTTGCCTTCTGACATCGCTGCCACCTCTGTACAGAGTTCAGCTGCTTCACCAAGGTAATCCTTAGAGAAAATATTGATTCCATTTGATCCCCTTGAGCTGACAGGCTCTGGTTATGTTTTATTTATAATATATTTTTATTATCTGCATATTAATTTTCCATTTGATTAAGGCCATTACCTTGCAAAGGCTTAGTACAGGCTTCCCTACATGCACTGTAATAGCAAAAAAAGTATAACTTTATAGCAGGTGCTGGCCTATTCAGTTTGAGGCATAAGTTCTCCAACCAGATAAAATACAGATTGTATATGTAATTCGTTGTTTCTGCTGGAGGAATTAACATTCCTTTACATGAGCTTGGCTTTATCTTACCTTAGAGATTGTTTTATTATTTTCATCACAGCAATTTTTTCCCTTGCTCAATATGAGTAAATCCTGTTGTAAAATACAGGAAAGAAAAGTAGTTACCACCTAAAAAGCAGAGACAAAGGTTTCTGGCCCAGAATGGGTCTGTTTCTGTGATAACAGAATGCTTTTCCTTCAGTCTTTCAACTAAGTTTAGAACATTTTTAAATGAGGTGCTGGAAGGTTACAAAAGAAGTGCTGATGAGAGGACATCCCCAACAAGCAGAAAAGATATTTCAGCTGTTCCTTTAACAGCTCTAGTTCCTGTTGAAGGAAACAGTCTCTCTCAGCTCTACACAACTCTTGGGCTGGAGATCCCATTTTTCATCTCTGACATATTCCATTTGCTTATTAACAAGTCAGTCTTCTCAAAGCTATTGGTTTGTTTTATTGCTTAGGCCTGTCTACTTGCCATTTTGCATGGGCTTTTCATTCTGAGGCTGAGGAGGAGCTGATCAATATGATTCCTGCTATCCAGAAGGGAGACCCACAGTGGTCTGAATTAAGAGCCATGGGTATCGGTTGGTGGGTCAGGAATATCAACACGCTCCGAAGGTGCATTGAGAAGGTACTTTTTATTTCTCACACATTCTCCTTACATGCTGTTAGTTGTGCCTTCACAGGTGTGCATGGTGAGTTGTTTAAGCAGGTTCCTTTGTACTCCAGTCCAGCCAGGAGACTGCATAATTAGTTTTTCCAAGCCAGCTGATGTTGGCAGTCCTGCCTTACAAGTGTCATTATTCAGTAGTAAGATACAATTCAACTGATCTTGGGAAAAACCATTTTTGAAACACCTAAATTCTCTCCCCCATGTATTTTATAATATATTAAAAATCATATTAAGTACTCTATTCCAAGAAAAATCTTGCTTTCAGGTATGAGACAGTCTACAGATTTAAACAGGTAATAATGCTTTCAGTTCAGCAGTAGGTTTTCTGTAAGAAATATATTTATCTAAAAATATTAGTCAATAAAAACCTATATAAAGGATTTTTTGCAAGCATTGTATTGTTTATAATGGAGTACTATAGAATATAAAATAACTGAACTGCAAATAAATGCAGATTTTACTCTTCTGAAGAGTTACAAAATTACTGTTTTATGGCAATGTATACCTATATTATGTAAAACCAAAATAACACTAAATCTCATTTGCATGCAGAGTTTTCTTATGAGAGGTCCAAAATGGATAAAGTGCAATATATTTTTGAAATAATAGCTACATCTGCTTCCCATAGCTACCAGCAAAATTTAAATCTCATTAAATAATACAGATTTCAGCTTTCTTATAACATGAAATGTGATGGATTTGTATAATTACTACATTTGCTTTGAATTACAACAAGAAATGCAGTCTTTAAAATGTCTGTGGAACAGTACGTACTACTCTATTAAATTTCCAAGTCATCTAATGTAAAAAATACATTTTTCAAGTTACAGGAAATCAAAGAATCCAGGAGCAAAACAATTATCCTAGTACTCCAAATCAAATGCAATTACATCTGAATTCTATATAAAACCCAAACTTTTCATTAAGCAAATACTGTTATTAGCTTAAGTATTTTTAAATAATGGATTGCCAGATGAATTTCACCTAATAGTATTAGTTACTGTAACACTTTTAAAGAAAATATTTTTTATTTGCACATTCATAATATCCCACTATTGCTCTCTGCAATAGTGCTGGTTTTCTGACTCTTAAAAGCACTTACAGTAAAGAGCTCTGTTACATATGAATAAAACATCCTCACAGAAGTTACTTTGTTGGTTTGTAGAGATAATACAGTCACTAAACCATCCTCCCTGAACACAGGTTATGTAGCTAAAAGGGAGCCTTTTATATTTCCATTAATAATAGTAGGCTTTGTTTACTACAGGTTGCAAAAGCTTCATTCCAGAGGAACAATGATGCTTTAGATGCTGCACTTTTTTACCTTGCTATGAAGAAAAAGGCAGTGGTGTGGGGTCTGTTCAGGTGAGTTCTGCTAACTGTAAGTTTGATAAATCTTAATTGAACCAGGAATGCAAAGCAGAATTCATTCAAGATTACAGTTTAATTTCAAGTAATGTTGCTCAAGTGATAGTATGCTAAGGTTATATAATAAATAGCTGTATACATTGCATTTCTCCATACAGGTCCCAGCATGATGAAAAGATGACTGCCTTTTTCAGCCACAACTTCAATGAAGATCGATGGCGTAAAGCTGCTTTAAAAAATGCTTTTGCTTTGTTGGGAAAACAACGTTTTGAGCAGTCAGCTGCATTTTTCTTGCTAGCAGGTTCACTAAAAGATGCTATAGAGGTATCTGCTTTTGAGAAATTAAGTTTCAGTTTCTAATTTGACCTATGTAACTGCATCCTTGCAAGCTGTTCTCTGATAAAGTTTTCACAAATTGTGGCAGCGCAAAGTGGGATGGTATGTCCACACAGGACCCCCTTGTGCCCTGCAGACATACCATTTACCTCCACACTACTGTGAAAAGCATCATGGAAGCTGATCTGAAGGCCAGAATAATTGTTCAGATACATCAGTGCTCAGTGGAAGCACTCTTGGTCAATACTCACCAGTATTGACCCTTCTGGCAAAACTCTGATCAGCACAGTTAAGCTGTACCAGTGTGTTCAGCCTCCAGCTATTCTGCATGACCTATTGATACTACATTAAGTAAAAAAAGAAGTCAAGAGTTCTCTTGAAGCAGCCCTGGGATCCCTTTTCAGCGGAGCTGTGATGTTCCTTGCCCCAAGGGAGATGGGAGCTGTAACCAGGATCACAAGCTAAGCAGTATCTCTCAGGAGAGTAAGGGAATTAGAGAACCTTTAGTTATCCTGACTGTTTCTATAAAGTATGTTTGTCTTCACTGGAGAATGTATTTTCCTCTGAGATGTAATTCTGCACACAAGACAGAATGAAAAATATCTTACCAGTGATGTAATAACATTAAAGTTGGAGGGTAGAATTATACTACTAGATAGCTTAAAAACAGACATTTTTACTTCTGCCATATTAATTTTTTACATGCTGATGTACCACTATGCATATCACAATTCCTGAAATAGAGAAAAGTACACTTCTTTCCAAACAGAAGGAAATACCTTACTTGGATATAGATTACTTGAAACATTTTTGACCCAAAGATTAATTTATACTTTAAAGAACAGATATGATTGAAAAAAAAAATTCTGTTATGTAAACATATATTGCTATTCCCTTCATTTTATAGAACTACCTTTTCCTTATAAAACAACCTTTTTTCCCCTGCCTGTCATAGGTGTGCCTTGAGAAAATGGAAGACATCCAGCTGGCTATGGTCATTGCTCGTCTGTATGAATCAGAGTTTGAAACCTCTGTCACATACACCTCCATCCTTTATGAAAAGATTTTGGGTTGTCAGAAGGATGGAACTGGGTTCAGCTGTACTAAACTGCATCCTGATCCATTTCTGAGAAGCATTGCATACTGGATAATGAAAGATTACACACGAGCACTGGATACCTTATTGGAACAAACACCTAAAGATGATGATGAAAACCCAGGTAAGCAATAACATTAGTCTGATGGGACAAACTCACTAAGAAAGAGAAGGAGAAATGCTAAAAAACATATAAAAATCTTTTTCCAATTTTTTCTGAGGATTCCCTCCAACCCACTAACACCAAACTTAGTTCCTGCTGTCAGCTTAGCTCAGGAGGATTGTCTTTGTGGGATACTTCCTTACAATACTTCTCTAGTACTGAATGCTCTCTGGTCTTTATTCCAGTGGACTTATGTTCTTGCCTCTAGGAATTAACACTATTCTAGCAGGATTTCCTATCCCATCTCTTCAAGATTGATGTTAACCTGACAGGTGTCTACATAGGTTTCATATTGCCTTTCTTGGGGACATCTCTACCTGACTGATAATCTCAGCTGTATGTAGGTTTGAATGCAATATAACAGTGAGGTAAATGAGAGGATTTAGTATCTTTCTACTCATTCAGCTCATACCTTTAATCTTTTGTGGGGAATAAGTAAATCTTTCATTTTATTTTGGTAACTAGACCCAAAACTGTCTTTGTTCATGTGTTTTGACAAACATCTAATGCGGGAAACACTGCAAAACAAAATAATAACATTTTAAAGCCATTTTCAAAAGATGTCTTATCTGTTTAATTCCTTAGTTATTGTCAAATCATGCAACCCTGTGGTATTCAGTTTTTACAATTATCTTCGGACCCATCCTTTGCTCATCAGAAGATACTTCAGCTCACCAGAAGGAACCTTGGCCACCTTAGGTCTGACAACTGAGAAAAGCTTTGTGGATAAAATTAATCTTATAGAAAGAAAATTATTCTTCACTACTGCAAATGCTCATTTCAAAGTGGGCTGCCCCGTGCTAGCTCTCGAAGTTCTTTCCAAAATTCCAAAAGTAAGAAAAAAGTCTACTGTAGATGCAGAAAAAGATTCATCCACTCCTTCAATACAGGATGGTGTTTCAGATTCCAAAGCCCTACAGAATGGTGCTGGAATTGGTGATATAGACTGGTCAAAGCCCATTTCAACTTCCTTTGCTTTGGATAGTACTGCTGAGTCTTCAGCACAATTTGACTGGAGTCAACCAGCAGTAAAATTTGATGATGAGCCCCTTACTCTTGATTGGGGTGAAGACAAAAATGGGTCAGATGAAGAGGACAAGGATGTTGGTTTAACAATGAAAAAATCCGATTCTAAGAGTGGAGAAGACGAGAGAACCCCAGACACCAGCATGGCCCAAACACCACATGGGGAGGTTTCTGATGCAGGAGACACTGAGGTTGATGTTATTGCTGAACAACTGAAGTTCAGAGCCTGTTTGAAGATCCTTATGACCGAACTGAGGACTTTGGCTACGGGTTACGAAGTGGACGGAGGAAAGCTCAGGTTTCAGCTGTACAACTGGCTTGAAAAAGAGATTGCTGCTATGCATGAAATATGCAACCATGATGCAGGGGACAAAGACTATTGTAAAGCCTATACCAAAGTAAGTGGGGATCTACTTGACCACGAAGATATTATGGATAAGCCAGATATTGGTTCCTATGAACGGCACCAGATAGAGAGACGGAGGTTACAGGCAAAACGAGAACATGCAGAACGAAGGAAGTGGTGGCTGCAGAAGAATCAAGCTCTGCTGAGAGTCTTTCTAAGTTATTGTAGTCTTCATGGGGCACAAGGTGGAGGCTTAGCATCTGTAAGAATGGAGCTGAAGTTCTTGCTGCAAGAGTCACAGCAGGTAAAATAAATTCAACTAATTTCTATTCATGAATGTGAACAGTTCCAGACTGTCAGTTATGTCAAATGCCTAAGTTTGTGCCTAGATAGATGTTGCTTGTGTTCTGCAAGTCTAATGATCAAGGTCATTTTAATGTACTTGGAGAAAGAACTTTGTATTTAAGTGTGCTGCTGTTCCACATCCTGATTCCTTGGTTCTTAAGAACCTGTTACGTGACACTAAGGATCAGGCTACCTATGACTGTGGAATATAAAAGTTGCTGTTTATATTATAGTTGCAGCATTGTATCTGTGTTACAATGGCATAATTTTGGTCACAGTATTCCTGGTACCTATATAATAAATTAAATTCACAGTTACTGAAATATGATAAAATGTCATTCTCTGCACCTCTGCAAATCATGCAAGGGAGCTACAGGAAATGGGGTCTTAGCTGCAAAGTTCAACAAATAATATAAAGTCAGACAGGGTAGTGCTCTCTTTCATTATAGTGTGGCATTTTCTGCATTTATTTCATACCAAAAGAGATACTCTACAGCAAATGTTAATGACTAACCTGAGCTACAGCAGGTAATCTGATACTGGACAAGTAATTTAACATGCTCTAATCCTAGATTTCTCATATTTTAAATAGAAGTAATAGACAGCTGTTTTGGTGGTATTTGGCTTAGCAAGTACTTTTAAGAATAAAAAAAAGTTTGGTTCATTTCCCCTGTCTGTACTGAGTAGACAGCAGTGGGAGAGGATAAATAACCTGGGAAATATATTTCAGCTGTAAAATTATGTAAATAAATAAATTATGTAAATAAAAATGTAAAATTATGTCTATTTCTAAACTTATTTTTCTCAAAGCAATAATTTTAAATACAATCTTTTCTTTTAAACAGGAAACTACTGTAAAACAGCTTCAGTCTCCGCTTCCACTACCCACAACACTACCCTTGCTTTCTGCAAGCATAGCATCCACAAAAACTGTGATAGCTAATCCTGTGCTGTATTTAAACAACCACATTCATGATATTCTTTACACTATTGTGCAGATGAAATCACCACCACATCCTAATGTTGAAGATGTCAAGGTAATGAAAAGCTTTCAGGAGATGCTGAATGATTTTTTTTTTATAAAATGGGGAGTGAGCATGTGAAAAATTACATGTAATGTTTGAGTTAATTTTTCAGCACTTACCCTTTCACAATACTGACCTTCTCCTTTAAGTCTGGTGAACTGAACATGCTGGTTAACCACTTGCTTTCTGACATCTTTTTGGGTCTAGTTAGTTCCCTTTCATCCAAATTCTGGTTTTTCTCAGGAAACTATTCCAAATGCCAATGTTCACTGAAACACTGAATTCTTGGCTATTAAAGCAGCATGATCTGGAAGTTAACTATTTATTCTGATTGAATCCTGTAGGGAAACTAATGAAAGCAGAGATGAGACTGTAAGTTATAACATTCTATTAATATAGATACTATAAACCTTACTGTAGTGCAGATTTCCTCAACTGTACGAGGGTTTTTTACAGAGTTGTGGTGAAATACTTTATCTGACTGTGTACTCGGGGGTGAATAAATTCTATTCAGATTCTGTAAATACAGGAGTGGAAAAAGCCAGAGCATGAGACTAGGACACAGTTAATTAGCAAGAACCTAAAGCATTATTTTGTATATTTAATGAACATGATTACCAATCTAAATTAATTTGACTAAATGAAAGAATAGGAAAGTAAATGGGATGTTGCACTGCAAGGCAGTTAAGTTCTGAAACTGGAACCCAAGCTCATTTACTTCTCATTTTCTCTCCTCCATCTTGACTACTTCTCCATCCTGCATTATGCTACAGCAAGCATCTTTCTTACTCTAAAACTCATAAATTCTTAAAAGGCAATTCAGAAAGAAGAGCTGACACTTCCTAACTGCAAGACAACCATTAAAATAATTCATAGTTTTAATTTAAGACCTAATATTTGATTAAATGGAAAGATAGTAGGAAAAGATAAGAACAAACACAGGGTGAGTTTAAAAAAGTTTACTTTTTTAACAGTTTGACAGTACCATTTCCTTCATACTGTGGATTTCATTGAACTTTCCAAGAAATCCTTACATTTCTTCTGTTTAAGAACTGGAGTGTTTCTGTTGCATTGTGAGGCAAAAATGGAGTTATTCTTGTTACTCCTGGAGACTTATGGAAATTTACAAGCACATAACTGAGATAAAAAAAGAGATTTTTAGATGAAGTAATCATATAATTACACAAATTTTTGTATTTTATGCATATTAAGCAACTATTACTACATTGAACTGCAATGCTGTGTAGTACAGCTTCCAGGAACCATTCCATCAAATTCATTGTCATAACAGGACATACTTAATCACTCCTTCAGTGTGCTCATTTACTGTGGCTGTTCTGTATTAGAATCAAGTTAATTATCTGGACATAATATTAGAAGGTTTTGACTGCCATCAAATTATCTTGAACAAACAGTTGTGATTTTTCTAAGCAATACATTGTAAACCTAAAGTAACATTCAGTTACTATTTGTCGCACTTGGTTTAAAACTAGGACAGCCCTGCAGAACACGTTTCCAATGTTCTTTAAAAAGAATTGTCGTTTGCTCACATTTTATATAAAACTTGTAGCTTATTGGTTCTTTTTATTTTAGGTGTACACACTTCATTCTTTAGCAGCTTCACTTTCTGCATCCATTTACCAAGCACTATGTGACAGCCACAGCTACAGGTAAAGAGGGAAGTTTTCTTACAGTCTTACCTTTGCAGTATGCTTTGTGTATCCTAAATGGAAATTCTTCCTGCACGTGTCTAAAAAAGGGATTAAATGTTTGCATGTGGGTAAAGATATTTACACAGTTTACACATTGCTAGCTTTGATATGCACGATCAGTTTTACACAAATAACACCAACCATTCAGGTTTTGTCAATAAACAGTAGGCAAACCTGATGTCACTCTCACTTGGCACGCTCATTTTCTCATTAAAAAAAAATGTATTTATCTTTAGCAGTCAAACAGAAGCCAATCAATTTACTGGGATGGTTTACCAAGGACTGCTTTTGAGTGATCGCCGCAGGCTGAGGACAGAAAGTATTGAAGAGCACGCAACTCCAAACTCATCTCCTGCTCAGTGGCCTGGTGAGACAAATATAAGGGTTTTTTTTAGCACCACTGGACCAGCTCCACATTTCAGAATTACTTCACTGTCCTGTAATATGATGTTTCTGATTTAGTTCCCAAATTAATAGCAGCCTTTAACTTTTTCACTGATCAAAACTAGCTAAAATAAACTTTCTGTATGGCCAATATCTTGCTTGAAGAAGAAACTGTGATCTTTAGGATAAAGTCAGTGATCATTTGTCATTCTAAAATGTTTTCCTCCAGCCTACTTTAAGCCCTTAGCAAAGCTATTTCTGTTAGCTATTTCTACAGTACTGTCTTAAATATATGCTGTAGTTGGTATAGCTATCAGAATAGCTAATTCCAATGTATAAGTGTAAATTTAGTTTTTTGAGATGAACTGTGGAAACAGTGCAGGAATTTCATAGATATGCTGAGCTGCCCATACTGTTTGCAGAGAAGTTCAATGCAGAAGTCACAGACCCAAAAGAAGGCTTTTTGTAATTTTGATCTTTATGATTTAAAGAAAACCTATTAGTATATTATATATTAGTATGTGTGTATGTATATATACTAACAATATATTAGTATGTTTTGTCTGAATAAAAGCATCATGTATTAGTGTAAGTTTAACATAAAATGTAGAAGTGAAACGCTTCCTTTTTTCCCCCTTTTTTCCTCCTGCTCATTTGACGCAGAATTTTTCCTCTATTTCTCTTTGCAGGCGTGAGTTCGCTTATCAATCTGTTAAGTTCAGCTCAGGATGAAGATCAACCAAAGCTCAACATCCTCCTTTGTGAAGCTGTGGTAGCTGTCTACCTGAGCCTCCTCATCCACGCCCTTGCAACCAATTCCTGCAACGAGTTGTTTCGCCTGGCCGCCCACCCTTTGAACAGTCGCATGTGGGCAGCTGTTTTTGGGGGGGGAGTGAAGCTCCTCGTCAAACCTCGAAGGCAGTCAGAAAATATTCCAGGTACATCCTTCTCTAAAGGTCATACTAATGATTTGCATTTTATACCTTTTCTTTTATACCTTTTAGTAGCCTGGTAGGAAAGGTTTCTTTCCTTTCAAGGGCCATAACCAAGCAAGCAGGATTTAAGAATTTACCGGCAAGAAAACTGTTACATTAACTAGAAAGCAGAAGGACATATTAGCCTTGCAGTTGTCATTTGTAATGGTACCCAGCACATTTTAAATTTGCCATAAAAACTGTAAAGATATTATATTACTATTATTACTATTAGATGCTTACTTATAATAACTCTTTTCAGGACATTCAGCCATTATTTTTAGTGAAAAAACAGATTATATAAATCAGTGTTAATACCTCTGGGGTTTTGTTTGTGAGATGAGTGTTACTGTTTAATGACTGCAGTAAGCTGGAAACAGTATTTCTGAAACCAGTTTCTATTGCAAGGTAGGATTTCACCCAGCAAACCACAGAGGAGAAATATCAGCTTCATCTGTCAGAAAAACAGCTTTTGCATATGTAAGCTCCAACTAAGCCCAGACAAAGACAGATGAGCAAGTCTTAATATACTGCATGAAGAAAAGCAAAAGTGGAGATTGAATTCAGGCTCTGAAGACAAAGACAGATACAACCATTTGTCATAAGTTTTCACACTGCAGCAGTACTGCAGATCACATCACATAGACTTTCAAATCAACAATAGGACTGAAAGTTATGGAAAAATTAGACATTGCATATCCAAGATAGAAAACCAAACAGTAATAAGGCATTGCACCATTATAAGTATGCACAACAGGTATTTGTAGTTCGTGGAATAACTTAAACTCATTTCGGGCAGTTATTTTGGCAAGGTGTTAATATGAATAACTTATATAAGTTGTGTTTATTTGAGATGTATTCTGTTTTCCTTTAACCTACAAGCTGCTACAGCTTCTGATGTTTCAGAGGATGGTAACGAAGGTTTGTAAAGACTTGCAGTGTAGATGAGTGTTGGTAGTGGCTTTTGAAAAAAAGAAGTTTATAAACATGTAGTTCTCTTGTAATAAAGTAAGTGTGATCTTCAATGTTGCCTGGCCAATAAGACTTCAAAGAACAAATTCCGCATTAAAATTTTGATAAATGTTGAGGCATTTTAAATCATAACACTTTAAAACAGACTTCAGGTGTCAAAAAGCCTGTCTCTCTATTCAGATTTTCATCTCTGTCTTAAGAGTTCCTTGACTTATATTTTGATAATTACTGCTAATAGTACAGCTTACTGTTTAGTGATATTTTATATATTACTTTATTTCTTAACAAAATTTCTGAGTTTCTTAATTTCTTTCTTGAGAAATTTTTAGATAAAAGATTTTTTTCTTAAAAGGTACATCTCCTGAGAACTTAATCCAGTATATAAATGTAAAATAAAATGTACTTTTCATAATATGTCCAATATCTAAATGCCACAGTTATTGAATTTATTGTAAGTGTACATTTTTATGATTACACTTACTTTATTTAAGCTGCCTTTGATTCTGAGTCAGTAGAAATTAGTACCAATAATAGTGGTGTTAGTTGCTTCAATTACAAAATACAGCCATTTTAAAGATGCAATATTAATATCACCTTTTTTAATTACCTGAATTTAGCACCTCCTCTTCCATCAGAAGAAATGGATAAACATCGCCGCCGGTTTAACATGAGAATGCTGGTGCCAGGAAGACCAGTGAAAGACAGCAATGTACCACCACCTGTACCTGCAGAAAGACCCTCTTACAAAGAAAAGTTTATTCCTCCAGAACTCAGCATGTGGGACTATTTTATGGCAAAGGTAATTTAAAATGGAAAATGGAAGTTACGGTTCATGAAAGGATATTTCTTCCCTTAAGTTTTAAAGGATAAAAATAATGTGAAAATTTTGAGTGCTCTTTCTTGTAAGATGCAGAATATTTCCTCATAATAAAAGAGGAAGAGCCTACAAGTCTATTGCTTCACCTTCAAAACATGTCTCTTGTCAATAATAAAGATTAACACTTTTCCTCTTGCTATTTGCTTATATTATAGGGAAATTTTTTTTAGGTTAAATTGCTGTCATTTAAACTCAATGACAGTAATAATTGAAATAAGAGTTGAATAATAAGAAATCAGAAAATAGCTTTTATAGCATACTTTTACTTTGCATTGCAGCCATTTCTTCCTTTATCAGACAGTGGTGTTATATATGATTCTGATGAAAGCATTCACAGTGATGAGGAGGAGGATGACGCTTTCCTCTCTGATGTGCAAATCCAGGAACACACAGATGCCAATTCTTACAGGTTAGCAGAAACTGTCAGTATTTTAGAACAATTATGTCATGTGGTTATCTTTGCTGCCAAATCAAAAAAAAATATACAGGTCTTTGGCGTCATCCAGTTTTAAGTCAAATAACTTTAATACTGTGTGTTATCTGTGGCAATGGGATTACAGAAGTGACAAATTCTCATCACAGTTCCCCATTAACTTGCCAAAAAAAAAGAGATTAGGAGTTCAAAGCTGTGTGGTTTGCAGTTTTTTGGGGAGGGGAAAACAAATAAGAAATCCTCATCTTCATTTTTAAGGCACGAAGAGCATAAGGTACCACAATGCCAGCTCCAAAACAATGTTTTAGACTACTGATTCAAGAATGTAGGTTTTAATGAGGTGCAGATTAAATAAAACATTTCCACGCTGTTATTCTAACCTGTGTATCTAGTTGAAGAAAAATATTCTGTAGATAACTCCTAATGTTGTTTTAACATAACTAAATCTGTTGTTTTTATACAGCTGGGCTCTTCTGCATCTGACAATGGTAAAACTAGTTCTGCACAACATTAAGAATTTCTTTCCCATTGCTGGTCTGGAATTCACTGGTATGTTAAATCCTGCTTTACATTTTATTTTTCTTTATATGTGGCTCTCTGTAAGACTTTGCTCTTTAATTTTAATTTTAAAATTTAAATAATTAAATGCCTTATTTTTTACGATAGCCAACACGTAGGTTTCTTTTCATGTTTATTTTTTTGGATGGTTGTATTATTCTGGGGGTTTTATACACACTGTGACTTAAATTGGTTTTTTTCTCTTAAGCTTTAATTGATTAATATTTCTGTTTAGATCTGCCTGTAACATCACCATTGGGCATTGCTGTAATAAAAAATTTGGAACACTGGGAACAGATTCTTCAAGATAGAATGGACCAGTTTGAAGGCCCACCACCAAACTACATCAATACTTACCCCAGTGACCTTGGTGTAGGTGCAGGACCAGCTATTCTCCGCAATAAAGCGATGATTGAACCTGAAAACACACCCTTCAAGTAAGTGTTCTTTTCCTAGCAAAGACACATTCTTTGATCACAGAAATTCTGAAGAGTATTTCCTCCTAATGTTAAACATGGCAGCCAGGAGGGTCAACTGTGTCCTGGGGGGCATCAGGCAAAGCATCGCCAGCCAGGCGAGGGAGGGGGCTGCCTCACTCTGCTCTGCACTGGGGCAGGCTCACCTGGAATATGGTGGCAGTTTTGATATAGAAAGGATATAAAGCTATTGGAGAGTGTCCAAAGGAGGGCAACAAGGATGGTGAAGGGCCTTGAGGGGAAGCCGTATGAGGAGCAGCTGAGGTCACTTGGTCTCTTCAGCCTGGAGAAGAGGAGACTGAGGGGAGACATCGTTGCAGTTATGACTTCCTTGTGAGGGGAAGAGGAGGGGCAGGCATTGATCTCTTCTCTGTGGTGCCCAGTGACAGGACCTGAGGGAACAGCCTGAAGCTGAGTCAGGGAAGGTTTAGGTTGGATATCAGGAAAAGTTTCTTCACCTGGAGGGTGTTTGGGCACTGGAACAGGCTCCCCAGGCCAGTGGTCACAGCACCAGACCTGTCTGAGTTCAGGAAGTGTTTGGACAATGCTCTCAGGCACATGGTGTGACTCGTGGGGCTCTCATGAGCAGGGCCAAGAGTTAGACTTTGATGATCCTGATGGGTCCCTTCCAACTCAGCATATTCATTGTTTCTTTCCTCCTTCTATTTTATCCAGATCAAAGGATTACTCAGCTCTTCCAGCAAAGAGGCTCTGGCATTTTCTTGTGAAGCAAGAACTTCTTCAGGAGACTTTCATAAGATATATATTCACAAAGAAAAGAAAGCAGAGTGAGGTAAACAAAGGATGTAACTTTTTTTAAAAAGAAAGCTCAATTATAACTGTTCCTCAGTCTCCTCAGTATTTACTTTAATTTTTCTTTCCATTTTTCATTAATATTTCAGTTTCCTTTCTTTCATTTAAAAGTGTTTGGATTTTTTTCCAAATCAACATGACTGTCATGTTGTTGATTGGACTATCAACTGAAAAGAATATATGTAGACAAGACATAGCTCACCTTTATGTATCTGAATACTGTCCTAATAAAAAGAACATTTGTGATAATGGTAATAAGCAAAGAAATTTGAATATTCATATAATATTTTTTGGTGTGTGATACAGAAAAAGAAATTTAAATGCGCTAATAATTTCTGTATATGTATATATGCATGAGTAATATATACATATAAGAGTAATATTATATAGTAATATATAATATGGGGCTTTACGAATTATACCAGTTACAACTGCTTTAAGTTCTAACTGAAAACTTAAACCAACACATAAATGTCATGGGAAATAAGTATATGATTTAGTATCTTTAAGAATTCCTGTAAGTATGGAGTATGTGTGTGTATTGCTCCTCCATTTATTTGCTATATCATACATCTTGTGTTCATCTAGGAGGCATTACATTTTAAGTGAGTTTGTTTAGATTCCTGTCTTAGTTTCTGTGCCTTTTATAAAAAGTTAAAAATACATTTGTCATCATTTACTGACAGAGTGGCCTTTAAAATCTAGTTTGGAATGTTTCATTCTTTTTTTATATTTGTTTGTGCATGTGTTTTGTGTTTGTGACTGTGTGATGTTATGTAGTCTGTAGAAGATCGTGTGGAGCAGGTCAAACAAAACTGCGTAGCAGAAGATCACAAAAACAAGGTAGTATTCCTTCTCCCAAACCTCTAGCACATTCTTAAAAGTTCTGTGGAACTGGCTTTCTTTCTCTAATGTGACTAACAGAAGCTGTATGTTCTGTGTAGTCTGTGTGGCAGGCTTTTAATCACTGAACTAACTTCAGATAATTGGGATGAGTGAACACCTCGTAAATAGTGTTGCACACACAACTTTTGTTTCTTACGCTCAAACACAACTTTTGGCTTCTAGAACACCAAAGAGTATGAGAAGTCTAAAGTTTAGCTTCCGAAACAATGCTGAGGCCACTGAACTTTTCTTGCATGAATTTTGTATAGATTTTTTCACTCTGAACATACTACTTCAGAATGAGTTTTCATACTAATTGAAATTTTTTATAAATGTTTTGTAGGTTGAAGCAGATCTTGGCTACCCTGGAGGAAAAGCAAAAATCATTCACAAAGAATCAGATATGATAATGGCATTTGCAGTTAACAAGGTAAACATCACATACTACAAGAAGTGTAATAAAAAGATCCTAATTATAGTTAGTATAAATTTTGTGTTTGTGCTGCATAGGCAAACAGCAATGAAATTGTTTTGGCATCTACACATGATGTTCAAGAACTTGATATTTCAGCTCTGCTGGCTGCTCAGTCATTTATATGGATTGGGGAAGAATATGACAGAGAATCTAAAAGGTAGGATTGTTTCTTTGTGGTTATATTAATAAAAGTATTGATTTACTGTGAGGCTGAATATATAATACCTGTGTAGGCACAAATGGAGCATACCAAAAAAGTTAATTACTCTTCTTCAGTAAGTTTCAGGTTGCTGTACAAATTAGTGAGGGAATGCAAGAGAATATTTAGTGTCTTCAGGCGTGTTTGCACTGCACAGTGAAGTCAAATCCCATGATGCATAAGCTAATAAAGGAATACCTTAGAAACCTTAGAAACACTGTAGTTCTCTTGCATTGTTGCGGGGTGGAGGGTAGTTGTGGTAGCTGATGCTTGTTCTGTAATACAACAGCCTGGATTACTGTCTGCTCCATTACTGTGCTGAGATCTGTGAGCACTCCTGTACCACACTCACTTGCACACTGTACACACAGGTCAGGAATAGTACAACAATATTCTTCTCAGGAGAGCTTATATCCTTATATTAGGATCATCTCTTGAGATTAAACATGGATAGCTTTGGAGCACATAGAAGGGATTGGTACTATGTAAGTGCAGGAATTATCAATTCTCATTATAACCACTTCCTCTACTCACTGTCCTTAGGCTCTTGACAAATAAGCAAAGAGCATTAGGAGCAAAGAAACATTTGTTTAAAGCAGAACACTGCTGTTCTTTCACAGTTCTGATGACATTGACTTCCGTGGTTCCACCACAACACTCACTCAGTCAACTGCCCCGTCGTTTGGAGTGAGTCAGATACAACCATCTCCGTCTATGCCATGGTTGGGCACTGGTCAAACCAGCACTGGAGCTGGTGTGGTAAGTACTTCAGTGTATGCAACTCAGGAGAGCATCACTTTTTTGTGTGTTGTTTAGTAGAGAGACCTGGTGTGCATTAGTCATCATGCTGTTAATTTAATGTTGGCATAAAAGGCCAATGGTGACCAGTTACTGGCCAAAAATAAGGCCAAACTAAGGATTTTCTTGTATACTGTGGCACAGAATTATTGTGATATAGAAAACGATGGTACAATCAGGCTTTTTTCCTTTCTTGTAGGAGCTTTGATGTAGGACCATGCAAATAATATTAGTTTAACAAACTTTTTTTAACTGGGGGACACTCACTGCATAGTAGTATAAACAAAACTGAAGAGTGTGTTTGTGGTTTTTTTTCAAAATTATTCTTATTTTTCTTTGTTTTATATTAAGCTTATTAAAAGAAATCTGAATAACGTCAAGAGAATGGCTTCACATCCTGTCCACCAGTATTGTAAGTGAATCACACTTATTATTATGTCTATTATAATAGACAATTTTCTGCAAAATATTGCAGTATTAATGAACATTTTTCATCTCAGACCTTACAGGAGCACAGGATGGTAGTGTTCGAATGTTTGAGTGGACAAGACCCCAGCAGCTGGTTTGCTTCCGACAGGCTGGGAATGCCAGGGTTACAAGGATGTATTTCAATTCCCAGGGCAATAAGGTAACTACAACATTTAGGGGTTTGGGGGGAGGGATTGGGTTTTTTATTCATAAGGAAACACTTGGTTGTGCTGTGACCTCCAAAACGGTTGTAACTGGTGACACACAGAACTCTTTTGATGTCCTACAGTGATGGTATGAGCAGTATCATTCATTTTGTCTGTATGTGGGAGCTTTGTAAATAAACATTGACCCTTATTCTCCTTTCTCTTCTGTCACTTCACACTGCTATCCCGTATCCCAGTTGCTTCATTTTTACACTTTTTAAAACATTTAGAAAAAACTATTGGGCATCCTTGTTTTAGAGAAGCACACTTATATCAGTAATAGAATCATAGAATCATTAAGGTTGGAAAAGACCTCAAAGATTGTCAAGTTGCATAAAATGTAATTTAAACTGATTTTAAAATTGTATTTTGATTGTTATTGCAATCTTACCATCGCATAGGAAACAATCTTAAGTCAGAAACTGAGACGTAATAGCTGTCACCGTGCTTCACACAAAGGTCACTCAGGTGGGACTTGTGAAACCCAACTAAAAGGAGAAAATATAAAAAAATAATTATAAATATTTCTAAAATTAATTTTTAAAATACAGAATTTGCTGTATGAGAAATACAGTATTAATATACAGCTGCATAGAATATACAGTATTAATTTTTATGCATTTTGGTTAATAAATATAACTGTCATTTTACCATTCATGATGAAGTCCAGTCCTTCCACAATTGTCCTCATCATGCTTTTATGATATGTCATGCATCTTCCTTTTTTAAGCATTTTCAAGAGGAGTCGTGATGCCTCTGTAAGCCTTAGCATTTAACATTAGGATTTGAAAGATAAGCTTCCATGCTTAAAAAGCCTCCATTTCCAGAAAAGAGTTGGCTATGCAGCAGAGCATCAATCCTTAATCAATAAACAATCAGCTCTGAACTCACTTGGCTTCTAAACTACTTTTTTGTACCTGACCATCACTGTTGTTGATATTCCCTTTACAGATGAAGGTTTGGTGGTTTAGGTGGGCTTTTTCCTGAAGTTGGCAGTTTACTATTATTAATTATTATGAAGTAAATAAACATCCAGTAACCAGTACATTATGATAATAAATGCAACTCATTCCTTGCAGTGTGGTGTTGCTGATGGTGAAGGTTTTCTAAGTATTTGGCAAGTAAACCAAACCACCTCAAATCCTAAGCCCTATCTGGTAAGTAAACTGAATTATTTTTTTTCTTATTATAGAGGAAAGTGAAGTCTCTGAGACTTCAGACAGGCTAAGAGCATATGACTTTACTGAGACATTTTTGATTTTGCTGCTTTTTAGTTGGCATACTTTGTCAAAACAGCTGTAGAGTTTCAGTAGTACGCCTCTGGAAAACTAATTGCACAATAACCATAAGCTGCAGTGTAATTAGAAATACTGCTTCAACATTACCCTTGATTAAATTAAAAATCAGAGCTAAAAGTAATGACTTTACAACCCCAAAACTTAGTAGAAATGCACTCTTCTAAATCTTTTCACTACTTCTTAACAGTACATGAAAACATGCTTAATTTAAAGTTCAGGCTGTTGTCATACACTATATTATGGATTTGCTAAAAGTCACTAATTTTAGTATCTTTTTATTTTATACTGGATTTTTAATCCATTGTTCCATTCTCTGAGGTTTCAGACGTTCAATTTTGACCTTTGTGTAAAAGACTGCTTGTGTTTTGCTATCACTGACATCAGACTCATAGTAGTAACTTTTGATGCAAACAACGTCTGGTAAGATTGTTCCTTTTCTTATTTGTTTTGGTTTTTTTAACAGAGTTGGCAGTGCCACAGTAAAACCACAAGTGACTTTGCATTCATAACCTCTTCAAGCCTAGTTGCTACATCAGGACAATCCAATGATAACAGGTGTGTTTAAAGAAACAATGAGGAGTTTCACCAAAACTACCTGTTCATCTCCATTAATGTGGTAGCTCTTGGTGAGCTGATTAATGTGTGACTGACATTCTAAGGCTCAGTGTTCTGAGCTTTGTTACACCTTGAACTTGCCAGATGATTTCTTTGAACATTATTCCTTCAGTTGCTTGCTTCCCAAATTTATTTTTTGTGAGGAGTGGTCAAGAGTTAATCAGTTTTTTCAAGTTGTATTCCAAATGCAGTGTGATATTGGGGGGAGAGAAATATATATATTTCTATATATATAGAAATATATATATTGTTGAGGGGAGAAATATATTCAGCAAAGAGGATAATTCTTCTTGTCCAAAAAGAAAAACTTCTGTAATGTCTTGATTCAACCAAGCATTGGTACACATCTTAAAGGTAGAACATATAGTTCCACTAAAAAGCATAAAAGAATAGAGAAAGAAATTCAAGTTCTTAGTTTTTAGCATATGTTCTCCAATGAGTGCAGAGTGTCAAGGGCTCCTTGTTCAGTTCTACCGTCTAGACTGACATAAAATGTGAACCCTTTCTGAGTCATGTCACCCCATGAATCACTTTCTAACAGGCTGTAATGACTTTCTTTTCCCCCCCCTCAGAAATGTGTGCCTCTGGGACACTTTGGTTTCATCTGGTAACAGTCTTATACATGGTAAGTACTGCAGTGAAAATTAAACCTCTGCTTCTTACTGACTAAAGAAATACAGCTTGTGAATGCATTTGGTGCAAAGGGAAAAACTTTTACTGAGAAACAGGTCTAAGTACATGTTTCACAGGGATGCATGAACCAGAACTGGTACTAAATATTCTCTAGCATGATGGTAATCTGTTCTATATAGAAAAGTCATAGAAGGTCATAGAGTCATACATGGTTTGGGTTGGAAAGGACCTTGAAAATTATCCCTTTCCAACCCCCCTGCCATGAGCAGGGGCACCTTCCACTAGACCAGGTTACTAAGCACTCAATCCATCCTGGCCTTGAACGCTTCCAGAGATGTGGGAGTCCATAAGGTCATACACAAAGATCATTTTATGACAGTATTAACAGAGTCTAAAATATCTCAGTACAGTTCTGAAAACAAAAGCTAACAGCAGACTAATTGAGGCTGCATTATCAAACTCTTATGCTTTCACTTAAACTGGCACTTAATTAACATATCCAGTACTCTAGTGAAGTACAGAAGACAACTGTAGGTTATAATAGAAGCAGTTCCTTCTGTCTGCTATTTTCTTTCAGTACTTGAAATGGGTTCTTAGAGATATTTGTGTCTATTTGACCAAGTTAACAATTTCTTCTTTCTGTAATAAAATTCTATCATGTTGCACTATGAAAGGAAGATATATAGAAATTGAAGTATGACATCCTGGGCTTTTAAAAGAGCGAATTCAACCATGAAAAATACGCAAGTAACTGCAATAATTAAATAAACAATAGGGGCACTCTAAGATTCATATCTTTAAACTAGCAGATTGCACTAAAGTTTAGTCTCATTTTAAAGACACTGAGGTAAGGCTTCAATGAAAAAAGGTTAGGAAATCAGAATCACAGAATATGCTGAGTTGGAAGGGACCCACAAAGATCATCAGGTCCAATTCCGGTGCCCTGCACAGAACCATCCCCCAGAGTTACACAGTGTGCCTGAAAGTGTCATCCAAACACCTCTTGAACTGTCAGCCTTAGGGCTGTGACCACTTCCCTGGGGAGCCTGTTCAGTGCCCAACCACCCTCTGGGCCAAGAACCTTTTTCTAATATCCAACAAAACCCTCCTCTGACAAAACTTCAGGCCATTCCCTCAGGTCTTGTCACGGTTACCACAGAGAAGAGATCAGTGCCTGTCCCTGCTCTTCCCCTCACAAGGAAGTTGTAGACTGCATATAATAGTACATATCTATAAGATAATTAATGTTTAATTTTTTTAGTTCAGCTATAGTTTTTTAGGTCAGGAACTCATATGCTGAATTTCGTATTTTCTCAAATCATAAGTTCAGCTATGCATCTGTATTCTAAAATAAATTAGACTGCATATCACACTTTCTTGTGCATTACATCTAGATAGCTCTTATGTCAGCTGCTATGACATTACTTATATGAAGGAATGTATCTGTAAAATTTAAAAATATTCAGATAATAATTTATAGAAGAAATGGCTTTTTAAGATTGAAAGCTACTTACAGTTTCAAGTCTATTGAATTCTGACATTCTTCTTCTTCAGCCTTCACTTGCCATGACCACGGTGCCACAGTACTTCAGTATGCACCCAAGCATCAACTGCTAATTTCTGGAGGTAGGAAGGGATATATCTGCATCTTTGACATCAGACAGAGGCAAATCCTTTTTACCTTCCAAGCCCACGAGTCAGCTGTTAAGGCCCTTGCACTGGATCCTTCTGAGGACTATTTTGTCACAGGCTCAGCAGAAGGCAACATGAAGGTAAGGGATTGGAGGAGCTGCATTCTATAGGAGAAGTGTATTGTCATATGTCGATCAACATGTTGCAAATAGCCAGATAAATGCAGTAACAAAACAAAAAACAAACCCAAAAAACCCAAACCTACACTTGATATACAGGATGCTTGCCTAATGTTTATAATATAAACTTAAATATACTAGTAGTCTTCTAAAGTAAGTAGGTTCTATCCTCCTCTAAATATTTATCTTTTTAAAGTTGTGAGACTGAATTTTAAGTAGATAAAGCAAAGAAGTGTATGGTTCTGAAATCTTAGCTTTGTTTTTCCCTCTCTCTTGAAAGTGTTGTGGTTTTGCCTTTGAACATTTCTTTGCAACACAGGGGGCGCTCAGCAACTTCAACGTTGTGTAAAGTTTCTGAACACCAAGTTTTATTTTTTCTCTTGGTGCCCCAGACAGCTATTAAGATGTCAGAGTAGTAAAAAACGAACATCAACATCAAAACAAATAAACAAAAAACCAAACCAGAAATACAGTCCCTGTTTAAAAAGGGCTCTTTTCATGAATACTAAAGGAAGGAAATACAAGAACATGGTAAAGAGAAGGAGAATAAGATTGCTTTCCTTTTAGCTGGGCTGCAAACTGTTTAATAGGTGCTTTCTGTGCCTCTGCACAGATTGTGGTCTGGCCTTGATGAGGGCTCCTGCTGCTTAGAACACAACAGACAGCCATACTTCCTATGACTCTGCATGCTTAATAATTGTGCAGCTTACTCCCTGCAGCATTCCTTAGCAGGAAAGCAACTCCAGCAGCTGGAAAGCTGGCCATAATCATCTCGGATGAAAATGCAACCTGTCCTTTCTGCAGCTTTCATGGGAGGGAAGCTGGGAGGTAGACTCGGACCAGGTACCACAGGGCCACCTCACCCTGCCCAGTGACAGCTGGTCCACACTAAGGTAGCCTTACACTGCATCAAGAGCCTCCCAGGAGTCTTGGACTTGTAGTAATTGTTGCTACTAGGCAACAAAAAATATCCTTTATCTTTGCTGAATAGCATTTAGAACAACCAGGAATCTGAAATATTAGGGGGACAAATACAAATCCTCGAATTTTCACGTCCTTTTGTCATTTGTCATTTTTTTTATACAGGTGTGGAGACTGACTGGCTACAATTTAATTCACTCATTTAAAAACGAACACGCAAAGCAATCCCTTTTCAGAAACATTGGTGCTGGTGTCACCCAGATTGAAACTGTGCAAGGCAACCGAATCTTCTCCTGTGGAGCAGATGGCACTCTGAAAATGAGGGTTCTTCCCAATGCTTTCAATGTACCTTCAGGCATTTTTGACATTCTGTAGCGTTATGTGAGCTAATCCTGGTTTTATATAATGTCCCTTTAAGTAGCTAAAAACACAGTGATACACACTGTGGAAAGAAAATGTGTTTCCTTTCAAAGCGGTGACTGCAGCATTAAATATTGTGGGTTAAAAGATATTAAAAAAGCAAACAAACAAACAAGAAAACCAACACTTTTACAACAGGTATATTTTGAATACGCCCATAAGGATCCGTGGGGTGCAAATGCACGTACTGTATTGTGCAAGCAAAGAATTCAGGTCAGTACAGGTGGACAGAGGGGGTGGTTATAGTTCAGTAACCCACAAGCTGCATTTAGTGTCTTGCAAAGATTCTGACAGTTGTCAGTCACTTAACAAGCACTGTGGCTCTACAAGTCAGTCAGCATTTCTGACATAATTCTGATTACTTTTGTTCCAGTTTTTCCCACTAACTGAAGCATGTGTACAACTTCTCATTGTAAAATAGTTTAGTTTTAATTAAGGGTACTCAGTGTATTTGATTTTCGCCCGAAAGTGTAATGGATGCAAATGCCGTGGCACATGTGCAATCAAGGATGTACTGTGAGAGATGTATCATTTTATGCTGAGATTTTTTTCCAGTTAGTATTATTGCACAGTTGATACTGTAACTTGCACATCAGCATATTTTTAAATGCGATGGTTTTTAATTTGCACACTATTTTCCTTTCTTTCTGAGAGCTATGTTTTCTATTGGACACCTGCCTTTACTTTAGGAATGTATTGTAAGCACTAAATGTTTGTAGTGAAGACATCCATCATTCTAGTCAGCTTTTAGTTTTTAAATTCACTTGTCCAGAAAATACTTCATTAACTGAAGCTGTTAAGAGAATACCAATGGAACATATAATGCCACATTTCAGATGAATGTCAGGCTTTATGTGGCCAGCTAGTAAATAGTGGATAAAACTGGTAATTAAATTATTACCAGAGTATATTGTATAAACTATGCAGAGTTCAATATTGTTTGCTTGTAATATAACTAGCTACTGTTGTCAGATGTATTTTTCTGTTGTAAACAAAAACCATGTTCTTCAATGACTGGAACGGATGTCTGCGTATTTAAATGTTAACAAACTGTCTTATTCCTCCAATGAAAATTTTGATGTCTGTGCTGTATTGTAAGATATTCTAGAATAAAAAGCACCTTTCTCCAAAGGTGATTTTAAATTGCAGCCTGTGAAGTATGAGAATTATGAGAAGAAAGAAGAGTAAATGTCATTGTTTAGTTTTCCCTTTGTAAGTTAAATAAATTACTTTTATTTCATGGAACAGCCCATTCCAGAACTCTTGCTTATATTTAAACAGATTTAACTAAATCTCCAGTAGACTCACTGGACGCCACCTGAGCTAGCTTTAACTTGACCTCAGACTGCACTGAGCTAAAAAAGATTAGCTGAAAAGGTTTTATTTTCAGCTGTTCTAGAAAAGCATGAGGTTAACAGAATTCAGTTCCATAGCTGCAAGAAACACAGGCTGGTCCTGTCACTGAGAAAAGAGGCAGAATTTTCTGGCCTTCCTCCTCCAAGAGATTGATCCGAGTGCTTCAACAATGTCATGCAGAAATTTACCATGTTTTAAGATAGGCACACTATCTAGAAGTGCGTTTGCCCAAGTATATTGCTGAGGAGGGTTTTTTAGAGGTATATTTTAAAGAGGGGTTAGCCAAAAAAGTTTACTTTATTAGTACCACAACTCAATTTTTAAAACAACACCACAAACAAACATAAACGTGAAAAAAACTACCAAAAAAACCCACATCCCACAAAAGTCAAAAGCATTCCACAGAACTGTAGCTCTGGAATGTTAAGTGTTGCATTCTTTATACAGGTATAAATAGAATTGTTAATCTATGAGGTTTTGTGCATATACTAGTTCAAACTATTAATTATGATTTTTTTATTTTGTCTGCATCTCTCTCTTCTTTGTCTGCAAGGCCTTAATGAAAACAGCAGGTATGCTGAGAAGAGGCCCAACCATCACTGTATCACACACTGAGGTTTAGCTGCAGCAGAGGAATTTTTCCAGCTAGACAAGGTTCTGCAGGCCCTGACATTCCCAAATTCATTAATCCCTTTGACGGTGCCTGGATGTCACACAGGTATTAAACACAGTGCAGTTCAGGATTTAAATGAAACTTAGCTTCTAAATATTTGGATGAGCTCCATGAACTTTACCAATATGCACAGGCAGCTTAGAAATTCAGGCAGGGGTTTTCCCAAGAGCATGATCTTGAGTGTATATACACAAAACAACAGTAGAGATTTATGTCCCAGTGTTGAATTTAGAAACCTGAAGTACCAGAATGACATTAAAAAGTTCCTATTTTTTCTCAGCTCTAGCTCTCAAAAATTTGAATGTGAATAGGCGGTCTCTGACTTTAGGTTAACAACAAATTAAGCCGTTAAGCAGTATGATGAATACATGTATTCCTGCTTAAGCTACTTTATTTTTCTAAGAATAGCAGCAAAAACATATACCCTTCATTTTATGATTTCATTTGTATGGATGAATGTGGGGACATTTTGTTTTAGAAATATGCCTTACTATAATTAAATACAGTTATAAGCAAGTTGTAATGGTATAGTTTACACGACAATGAGGGACAAGGAAGAGTCTGCAGCAACACAAGAAAGTCAAAATGCAAACACTGTTAAAAATGAAATTTTAATCATAAATGTTACATCTTCTCTTCAACTTTAAACCTTGCTACTTTTCTTCCAATTCTTCATTTATGAAACAAAATGTATATTCAGCACTTCATGTCATTATTCCTATTTTCCTTGTACTTTGGCTGGATTTTGCTTTTGATTATTACCAGTTGATTGAGCTTGTCAAAGGGAAAGCTTTCTGCTTTTTTTCTATTTAAATAACTCTTTCCATCCCCCTTATTTTTAACAGCTGTAAACCTCTGTTCAGAAAAAAATCTTCACCGAAAATCCATGGAAATTAAATGAAAGTGACAAAGGTATTTGTACAGAAAAGTTCATTATTTAGACATTTATACTAGACCATAATCACTGACTAGAAAATGATTGCAGAGAAGATGATCGCAACTGAAAGTTATAAATACTCTCTGCTGAGCACATGACCATGGAATAATCAATGTACATTACATACAATTATCAGCTGAATAACAGGGGAGAAACAAAAGGAAGTCTGTGCTAACTGTGTGCCAGCTGCAATAGTGAACAGCTATTTTTTTAAAAAGATGAGGATGGCCTGTGTAACTGAAGTGTGTTTATACAGAGGCACCTGATCTCACTTTTAGACACACTCACAAACCACCATCAGTAAACAGAAAATGATGCCAAGTGAAGAGACCCACGTGTATATGTCATAGAGCTTTAAACAGATTACTTAGACAAGCATGGCTCCCATACATGACATTTTAAAATATTTTCATCTACCAAAATGTACAGGGTACACCATTAAGCTCCCATTCTCCCACGTGTACAAATTCTTGTCTCGTAGACTGTATGAAAGCATAGCAAGAACAGACTGTGAAGATCGTAATTCAAACCTTGCATCAACCTGCTTCCCTTTCAATAAATCAAAAGCAAAACTTACTGTCATGTCCTTGGTGTCAGTAACATAAATAATGCCACATGCTATGAATGCATTACCAGCCTTGGACTTAGGATATGTGGTGTTGATGTGCCGAATGACCGAAAATGTTTCTTCATCAATATGTGCTACCATTATGTTTTCATCAGTGCTCGAGGCATAGATAATCCAGAGCCCCTTCTCATCCACTGCTATGTTGAAATACGTCTTGGAGTTAGAGAAGAGGTAGTTGCGGCCGTGGTGTAGGGCATTTTCAATGAGCAGAGCGCCCAGCGATGCTTTGTCGAGCCCAAGTCTGAAACGAGATAGAGTGAGGACTCAGTACACCGTGTTCATTTCCATACACACGGGTTGGCTGAAGCAATTCAAGTGCATTACTATGACTGATAGAAGTGCTGTTGAAAGTACTTGAGTTCAAGGACCATTCTGATGCCTTTTAAGATTAAGTTCTCAAAGAACCTTCCAAAACACTAGAAGAAAATTCCAAAGTAATAACCAATCTGAGAGGTGCACAAGAGCATGGACTTGCTTTGGAAGGTTTCACTTTATTTAGTCTGTGAGCTGTATTATCAGCAGGATGAAAGAAGCAACTGAATGGAATGGATATGAAAAAGAATTGGATACCAGGTGAAGTCCCAGACTTGTGAAATGGAATCTGTACATAAGTTTGCTTTTGACTAGAACTAAAGGGAGAAAATGTGAGTGACGAAAGCAGCATGAATTCTGGGCAGGCTCATCTGGTCTTAGAGTTCCCCTTCTGAAAACACTTCAGATAACACAGTGATTTGGTCAAATAGACATCAGAGGAATAAAAATTCTACTTTTGCAGAGCCAAAATTCTGACCTCGTGCTGGCCTCAACAGGACAGCCTCAATGCTTCATCTCTATAAAGTTGTTTGCATTCCGTGAAATTCCTTAGTATGATGATAATCTGAGGGCAGCAGCGTGAGCAACTGAATTGTGTTCCTCTACTAGAGGCTAATCAGCTGCTATTGAGACACATCTGCAGTTAGCATTTAACCACCAAATAACACCTTGCTTTAGCAAAGTGAGAGAGCATGTTTAATCTTTTTATATAGTGCCCTCTATAAAGAAGCACGTTCAGTGTCTGACTTCTGTCTAAACGTAGAGCTCTGTTCTTCCAATAGAGGAATTAAAAACCTTACTCAATACAGGAGTCTGCTACATCTACAAGTAAGTTTTCTGAAAAGACAGGCTTAGTCACAGGAGCATTTCAGATCCAGGAACTTACAACAGAAGGAAGAATATTGGAAGGACAATTTTTTCAGTTTAAAAGGCATTGATAGCATATATTGTAAAAATAATCCTAAGAAAAGTAAGGAATGACCAACTTAGATACTTTCTCTCAGCTTTTGGAAAACTCACATCTGCAGCAACTCCATATTCCAGCAACATTTGTGTGCAATAAAAAAACCTCTTCAAGGCTAGAGAAGATTTGAGAAATGTGTGTGTCAACCCAGTAATCTAGTTAGTTGCTTCACGTTTGTAAATAACCTCATGCAAGGACTAGAAGGACAGCCCTTGACAGGAATAGCCACTTAGAAATGCAGTTTTTCTTCAGGATTTTTTTCCATAAAGAGCCAACAAGAAAAAAAGCATCTCAAGATTCATTAGAAAAGTGCAAGATCTGCAACACACAACTGTCTTTTCCTGCTATATGTGAAAATCCTGAAGGGAACAGAAAAGTGAAGTTTCGTTCCCGAGGTTCTCTTGGGCTCCCCAGTCAAGGACAGTCTCCAAAATTCTTTTATTATCTGATACCTTGGGGTCAGTGACAACATATAGTGTAATACTTTCATTAACTGCAGGGAACTCAAGCTACAAACACTTTTCTGATCACTAATAGCAGTGAAGTCAACCAAAAATAACAGAGGTGAGAAAGCATGATATAAAACAATGTCAGGGATCTGACCATCATGAGAAAACCTGCCAGAGGTCAGACAAACCTAGTTTTGCCAGTTTTTAAATATGACAAGAAACTCCTTTTAAATATTTTTTCAACATTTGCAAGATGAGCCAACCTGATCCTCACCCGTTCCCTTCCATTAAACCAATATAAAAGAAGCTTTTATGCAGCCTGAATTCAAGGAGTTCACTGTCATAAAATTCGCTGTCATCGAATTCATAGTGCCCCATTCAATCTGTGCTGAAGGTAAATAATCTCAGAGTGAATAACTGAACAGAAAGGCCATTTCTCAGCAGCTCCTTAGAGAGGTTTTGAAAATTCCACAAATAGTTTGTGTTCATCTGTACCTGAAAACATTTCCCAATTAACGGTACCCAAGCAGAGCTGAGGAATTGCTGCCCTATCTGCATAGTGCTTAGGCTGTGATGGTCTTTTACAGAAAAAAAGCCTAAAGATATTTAAAGGAGGTTGCCAAAAAGTGAGCTTGTCTTTGGCAGAATAAATATTATAGAATCCACACAGCTTGCTCACATTCCTTGGCATCCAAATGAATATAGGAAGGCAGCACTCACACCTGCTTGGGAATAGACATCAAAGTATAGTAAATGTTCTTGGCTCAAACATCAGTCGTGTGAGAACTTGAAAGCAGACGCAATCTTTCACTTGCCCTTGGACTGTCTGTCTTTGGCTCTTCCCACAAGGTGAGATTTTGGTTTTGATTTGTATTGTCTGTCTCTGTCCTCAGTAGAAACTGAAACAGAGACGTAATTCCCAGTTCCAGTTCAGGGACATACATCGGGAGAGTTGTAGGAAGTTCTTATTACGAGGAAATCAAACATTGGAGCCACTCCTCCACAATGGAATGTGCAATTCACCAGGTCACCACGTCCTCAGCTGGTGCCTCAGTGCATTCCTCTGCTCCAGCATCCAGCAGCATCCACTGCCGGGCCAGCCAAAAGCAGAGCACACAGCAGCTCTGCAGAGCCACCCACCTGTGCCTCCCAGGCTGCAGCTGAACCAGTTCTTACTCGGGTGCAGGGAGATGCACAACGTACTTTTCTAAACCAAAAGCTTTTTTTTGATATCCAAATTCCTTAGTTCTCATTTCTTTCTTGCAATTATGAACACAGCAAAGAATCCAAGTTGAAGAACACCCACAGCAACGTAATGTATAATAGAAACCTGTTGAATCCCAGGAGAGCCAAGAGAAAAATCTGTTGTCATATCTGCATGTGGCATCTTGAGCATCTTGAGGCCCAGTTGCCCTATCACATAGTAACTGCAGAGGTGAACCCCTTAGACATAGTTCAGCTCTGATGCCTCAAGAACTGTCACAGTATGGACCTGGGCTACCCTCCCTGTCTCCCTCCTCCTGGAGCATCTGCACACACAAAGGGAAGGCTGGTGGCCCATATTCTAGTTACAGATTGGAAAGAATGAGTTGTTCTGTTCTGGAAAGAGTTCTGAACCATTCCACCATTCTTCCTATTCTAGTTAGGATCAAAAAGAAACACAGAATGGTACAAGGAAAGTCATCTGCTTTTGTGAGGTTCACCTCTGTAACTTTAACCCACTGCTCCTCCTTCCACACCATCACTTGCTTTAAGACAACTATGTTTGACTTACTTCAGAATGACATTGGTTCCTCCCTTCTGATAGTACAGATGACTGTTTTGTACTGCATGACCACATCCATAAAAGAATCCTGTGATGTTAATGATCCTGTAGCTGTCATTCAGCAAGGCATTGGAATTCTCATATTCTTTTATGGAGTTTCCTAAACAAAGGGGAAAACATAAGGGGGGGAAAAAAAGGACTATCATCTGGTTCATCTAATTTTGAAATCTATATCCTAAAATACAGTCTCCAGTAAAAGTCAATCTCAATCAACTGTCTAACAGATAGCAATTGTGTGTTTTCAGTAATGATTCAACTTGCTGAAATGTGAAAAAGTAGTTCAGAGACACACACAAAAAAAAACTATATAGGAGATGATCAAGAGCCACAGACTTAATGGGCCCGCATTCTGAACACAGTTGATACATATGCAGAAATATTTTCTTTTTTCACTTAAGTCCTGGGCATTTTCCTGCTCTAAATGTAGCTAATCAGAAACTGAGTCATTTTCTTGCCTGGCTAAATGAAAGGGCAAAACTCCTAGCTATAATTTAGGGAAGTAANGGTAAAATCCCATTACTTTGAAGGGATTAAGAAAGCAGTGTCAGTATAACAATGGATTTTTGATTATGACTACTACTAAAAATACCTGAGAAATGCATGGTAAGCCAAATCCTTTCATCACTTATATTTGCAGGTTCCCGCATCCAAGTTCCAAACGTTTGCTGAACACTGACAAAGTGAACAGGACTTCCCACAGATGTTATGACGCATTCTAGTAGAAAAAAAAGCACATGTCCAGGATCTGTGACACTAAAACAGCAAGTAGCACTTAGTCATGCTCTGCAGCAGGTTACCAGGTTTTTTTGAAGGACCAGGGGTTCTGTCTTCAGCTTTTCCAGCCAGGGTGTCATCATTTGGTACAGCACATGTCTCACCTGGAGTTGAAGGAGAAAGGATAAAAAAATGGCGTTTTTCTCTATTTGACATGACAGATGTGCACATCAGTGACTCCACTAAAATGAAAGGATGACACCTGGGATTTTGTCTCACCTAAGAAAAAAATCTGCTTAGGTTTGTCTGGTCAAAAAATGAGGTAAGAAAAGACTTGCTCTCACTCCTGCCAAGGAAATGAAATGTTTGGGTTGGTTTGTTTGTCAGGCAGACAGTGAACTTTGAGGAGTAACTAATTAAATCAACAGATTTAATTCCTTAGCTATGAATTCCTGAGTATCTGCTCAGAAAGACAGTTGCCCTTTTCCTTAGATAACTTTAGACAGCTGAGGTAGATGGAAAATGGCTGACTTAGCAACAATACCAAAAATATTTTCTTGGGAATGAGTGGTTGTTAAACTCAAAAGCATCATGCCCAGATCTCCACACTCCAGCAGAGAGGGTGTGTGTGCTGCAGGGAAGTTTTGCTTGTGCTGTTAATGCCCAAGACAGCAATAAAGCACTAACACATACACTGAGCACAAGACTGCAGTGCAGCCATCCATGCCACTGAAGCAACAGTGTGAAAGACGGAGGGAAGTGATACATTATGTTACTTGCAGGCACAGAAATGGTTCACATTAAAAACAAACACCTGGAAACATTTTTGCCCACCCCTCAGCAATATGAAGAGCATTGATTGGATTTTCCCTTTGCAATTGCCATTAAGACAAGGCCTGAATTAAATTACTTATGGACCTTTCTCTGTAAAACCAGGAACCTCTTCTGCCCTTAAAACAATGTGACACATTTCAGTTTGCTTAGAAGGAATAACCACAGAGAACAGTTCTCAGCTTTTTGCTGAAGATATCCTGATTTCATTGTAGCTTTGTTTTCTAATTCCATTCCTAACTTTGATCTCCTTATATATTGCACACTGCTTGTTATACAGGCTGCAAATTCTTTTAGACACACATTTTTCTTGTTTCCTTGCCACATATTTCTGGGATTTACAGATCTGTGCTGAAATTTAAGTGAGAAAGATAGTAAAAATATGAATAAATATAAAGTAATGCTGAAAGGGCACCATGACATTGAGGAAAAGAAAGTACAGATTATACTGAATTGTTGTTTTCTCTTTAGGTTATATCTTCCCTTTGCTCATGCGGAAGAAAACTACTCCAACATGAAGCAAGAACAAGATGTATTTCTCCCACCCTTTTATCTAGGACATTTGGTGAAATGACATTGAAAGTTTGCAAGTGATCACAGTGTATCTCCAAAAAAGGCCCGAACAGTCAACTCAACCATGGTAAGCTCAATGCCCTATAGCTGGAATCTACCAATCCCTCTGGATCCCTTTCCAGCTTCTGATCACAAAATATTGCCAGAAAATCTCAAGAAAGGAACCCACTCAGCAGAAATGATAAATTGCAATGTACAAGTAATTTTCTTGGGCTGTGTGATAGATGCAGCTGACTGGATGAGCAGTTCCCTGTACAGTAGTTTATCTAAGACTACAGAGCAGTCAGGGAGCAGGTCAGTGTAGCAAAGCTGAGTGTACTGTTTGTGCTTGAGAGTAGTTGCAGTACTCTGAGGGCCTCTCAGCTGCATCAATCAGAAAGCAACTCAAATTAAAAAGACAGTTTTCAATCAGAGACTCTTATGGGAAATTCTCACTACTTTCTTTCCATCAAAAAAACAAGATAAATATCCTACTGATTCCTATCATAAAATGTTCTGGTTGTGAGTTAGTGGAGTTTACAAGACATTAAAACTATTGATTTGGTCTGTTGGGGGAGGGATGAAGCAAGGCAGTTTGGAGAGATGTTTTGTTTCTTCTGAATTCACTAACAGTACTACTGAGAAAAAATACACCTGAGCTTCCAACTAATTATTCTCTTTTTTGAAGAAAAAAAAGTTTTACCCAATTCAAAATTTAATTTGAAGAAACCAGTCTTGTATTCTTATGTAATAAGTTAATTATAGTTGTAAATCAGCATGTGTATTCTCTTTCCTTGAAAAAAATATGAATATTTAATTATAAAAGCTGGGTTGTTCTTTGAATTTTGGTAATAAGATCCCATTTCTTACTGAGTCATAAGACATAAAAGCCCATTGAGGGAAATCTCATCTTTGCAAAGTTACTTGACTGTAACTCCCATTTGCACACTGCGATTTCAAATCCATCAGAAATCCATCAGGTGGCTTATCCTGCAAAGCACTTCAGGCAGATTCAACACTGAAAAGAGGCCACATGAGCAAATGGCCCAGTTATCTGCTGTAGTACTTCATGCATTTCTGAACTTCAAACAAGATGAGGTTTCTGCTCCAGAACAACTTTCTGTTGTAGGGAGCCCCTCCAGGCTGTTCTGATACTTCAATATCCAGAATCAGGGGGATGTATTTACATGTAAAATTAAAAATTCAGCATTTAAAAGCCAAAAATTTTAACTGCATTTCTCATACTTTCCAAATTTATCCCATCTAACAGAAAAATACCTTTTTTAAACACTTTGCCTGAGCATTAGCACAGCACAATGAAAAGACTAATATTGTACTGGAGGTAACTTGCTGCCTTATTCAAGCCATATTTCAGTAAAACACCTAAGCACATATTCAGCTTTAAGTTTGCAGTTTTACTGATGCCAAGCAAAATTAAACATGTGCTTACTGTTTTGTGAGACTTGAAGCAATGGTTTAATCTTGAACCAGTTCATAACACAAAAAAGAACACTGGGGAGAACTAACCTGTGCAGGTGCTGCTGTATATGTTCTCCTGAAGCTCTGCTTTAGCTTTGCCTTTACGTTTACCTGGAGGCCCTGGGGGTCCAGGTGGTCCAGGGGGCCCTGGTGGTCCAGGTTCACCTTTTGCACCTGTGTACAAAACAGAGAGTCATGTCACAGGCCTGCACAGACAAAAGGCAACCTGCAGAGAACTGGGTATGTCCACATGGCAGACTTGGAGAGATCTCTAAAACAGCCTCTCTCTTCCTTAAGAGATGTCTGAGTAGAGAAATATGGTGCAATAGACACACTGGAATGGTGGAGCTGTTGGTGGAATGTTGGAATCGTTGGAAGCTGAACCATATAGAATTTCACAAGGTGTAGGTCATCAGTGCATTTTATTTGTCTGGATTACAGGCACATTAGAGAGCTGTAAAGCCCTGCTGCCTGAGAATACTAAGACCTCAACTTCAGATGCTACATTGCTAGAATTTTACACAGCTTATATTTGGCTGCTTCATGTATTCCTGAGTGGATATCTGACCCTCATTTTCTAATAGAGAAATAAAACCACACTAAAAGAAAGAGCAGGAGAAGGTCAGTTGTCTGGAAGTGTATTGGAAAGGATGGAGTTCACAAACACCTCAATCCAAAACCCAGGCAGAAAAGTTTTTGTGAAGACTTGCATTACCAAGAGAACAATCTCCTGGGCACAGCAATACTCAAACTTCACTATGTATCTATACCATATTTATACTGGTAGGCCCTGCACTTGCACACCCCATTCGTGCTCCAGAAGTGGAAGGTGTCTTTTTTTGTCAAGCACGCTGTTGCAAGAGAACTCCCAAGAGCACTTCTTCATACCTTCTAATATCACATCATTGCTTGCATCCCCCTTTTCCCCTTTGGCTCCTCTTGCACCTTTTACTCCTGGCATACCATCCTTGCCAGGTAAACCCATTTCTCCTGGTTCTCCTTTCTGCCCTTGATCACCTTTTGGTCCTGGCAGACCTAGAAATAAAAAGCATTTCATTACTAAGAAATCTACTCCAGCATTATGCACTAATTAATAGATATTTTTACTGCAAACCATATTCACTCTAGGGGTTTTTTTTTCACCTGTATTTATCTGAGTAGCTGAAATTTATTTGCATTTTAAAGCAATGTTGTAACCTAATGTGAAGTGAAACTGTGTGCAATTTGTCTGGTGCAACTAATATATTCTCTACCTCGTGATGTCTGAGTTTTGAATATGGATCACACAGACCTGGACCTCATTAACACTGGCTGGAGAATTTCTCGGTAAGTAGAAATACTGTGGAAAGATGTAAAGTCATATATTTATTTCACATATGTAAGACACTGAAGAAAGGCATTGTCATGGCTCATCTACAGGTTTTTTTAAAGTAATTATGCACAAACATTACAACACACATTGCACTTTTAACTTTTTCTTCTGTCCCAATAGAGCTGCCTAGCAATGGTTTCAGTGGCTACTATACCTCTACACTTGCTAGGAGCATGATTAGCCCACATACTTTTTGCACTGATCATGTAATAAATTGATATATTTGAAAAGGTATTCCTTTGTCCCATGTGACTGAATTCTGCAGTAGGAAAAAACATGTGTTTGTACAACTGACACATCCAAACCCTCCACCCTCTACTTTCATGGCAGTTACTATTTTCTTGCTTTAAGAGAGAGAAAAGTAACAGTTTACGAATAGAAATGTCAGTGTTCTTGCAAGTGTAGATTTGAAATAAATTACATTTGTTAATACTTGAGCAGAAAATGCTTGTTTTTCTACTATGGTTTTACTACTTAAGTTGATTTTGTGAAATCAGAAGCAGAATTACAGTTTGCGGTTGAAATCCAAAATGTGCCTGGCACAATTGCCACCTGGCTCTCTGAAGACTGGTTCTCACTTTCATTTCCAATTTTAAAAATTCATTGAGGATACTGAAGTGACAGAACACATGTTGTCTCAAGGTACAGTAGGCAATTGTTCCACTTTTACCTGCCAGCAAGTCCAAGCAGCTCCATGTGAAAAGCCAGAATAGATGGATCACTACAAATACCAGCCTGTCTGCTCATCAACATACCCTTCTTCTTCTCCATCCTCTCTCAGTTCCACCATTCTGATGCTCTTTTGTCCCTTCTCCTCCTCCCATTCACCACCTGCTGCTTTCTCCCTCTGCCTTGGAGGCACCAGGAATCCATCAGCACTTTCACACAGCTCATGTGCACCAAGTAAATCAGGGGATAAATCAATTACTGCTTTAAGATCTCACAGCAGTGAATCTGGAACCAAAACTGTAGTAACTTATAAAACAACTTTCACCCAATAAAGTCTGGCTTTCTTTTTAAGAATCTGAAGTCAAGGACTGTTATGTTGGCAGGTTGAAGGAGTAGAAATATTCTTACGATAACAGCAATTACTAGTGAGTTCAGAATATTGATATTTGAGTTCAGTAATTTTAATGTGCAATATTCTATAGTGTATATATACCATCTTCCTCACTGTAGAGTTAGTCTGAAGTAATCTACCAAAGCTTAGTATGAGAAAATGAATGTTATGGAATTCTGTAACATGCACCATTTTTGTAAACTTTGAAACCCTTCTCCCTGTACAAAAAAAAAAAAAAAAAAAAAAAAAAAGGTGAAAAGGTGTGTTTTTTTTAAATAACAATTTTTAAAATACCTATTTTTCCTCTTTTTCCATTTACTCCTGGTTCTCCCTTTTGTCCTGGTATGCCTGGGACTCCATCTGATCCATTGTAGCCAGGCAGTCCATCAAGTCCAGGGGGCCCTGATCAAACCAAACAGTACAACTGCATTTTTACTGCTAAATGCAATTTATCCTTACATCTACTATATTTACTTGCCATATGTTTTTTATATGTGTACTTGAACTCTGGCAAAACATAACTCATACTTTTCTGATACAGAGAACTGCTCCAAGCAGAGTGACAGGTAAAGCAGCACGCAAAGAAATCAGGTATCCATTCATGCAGCAACACTTGAGTGAGAATAGAGACGGAGAATTAAATAATAAAGGAGGAAAAGTGATGGGGAAAGTGTGTAGTTAGTAATCAATATTTTTAAAGAGATGTTTTTAGAGTTAAATTACAATACCCATTTATTCTGGGGTTTTTAATATATAGACTCCTCTCTTCAGCTAAATGCTACTTAATCAAAACCAGATGGAATTAAGAGTGCTTAAATACTGTACTCCCTTCACTAGAAAATTATAATTTCTAAAACCTCCCCCGCCTCAGAAGGGGCATGAGCTGACCTAAATACAAAAACTATAAAGGCAGGCATTCAACCTTCCCTCATGCTGAATAGCAAAGGAAAAGTATTTTGTGAAAGACACATTTCTACATTTCAATATTTTTTACCAGCAACTGTTTAAATTATTCAATTACCTCAAAATGTTACTGCAATTATCCAAGTATCTTACCTGGGGGACCCGGGGGGCCTACAGTAAAAAAAAAAAAAAAAAAACAAAAACAAAAACACAGGAAGAGATGGTGAATTGAACCTACCAAGAAAACAAAGCAATTCCAAATTGAACTGATTAGCATTAGAACAGAACAGTAAAAGGGGAGGAAAACCCCTCAAATGTCAAAATGAACATCTAGCTATTTAACTGTTTTGTATTATTAATAACTATCTGAGCATTGGCAGTAACTCAGACCTAGTGAAAGAGAATCCTTCAACACAATTTCATATACATGTTTTGCATTTATTAGATTTCAGTTGATAAAGGTTTGACAAACAACCTCTACAATGAAATCTCACTGTCAGGGGCTTCAGTGCCTTCACAAAGCCATGGATGCAAGGCACTTCACAGTCATTACATTTCCTTCATAAAAGTGTTCTCCAACAACCTGTTATAGTAGAAGGTTAGTAGCTTTACAATATTGATGAATGTCACAATTAAAAATCCTGTTAAAAATACACCACATGCCACACTGCCCTGTGTTTTACAGATGTGTCATGGCCACTCAGGACTCTGACTAATTAAATAAAAAGAAGGAGGGAAGAAGGAAGAAAAGGAAGGGAAGGGGAGGGGAAGAGAAGAGAAGGGGAAGGGAGAAAGGGAGAAAAAGGGAGAAAGGGAGACAAAGGGAAAAGGGGAGAAAAAGGGAAAAGGGGAGAAAAAGGGAAAAGGGGAGAAAAAGGGAAAAGGGGAGAAAAAGGGAGAAAGGGGAGAAAAAGGGAGAAAGGGAGAAAAAGGGAGAAAGAGAGAAGGAGAGAAAGAGAAAAAGGGAGAAGAGAGAGAGATCGTGTTGTTCCTGTTAACTACATCTAAATCACAGTCAGGCTTTTCACATGTGATTGTTCTACAGCCTGAATTGAGCCTCCCACCGAAACTGGTTGGTTCATTAGAACTTGAACTGCTTCAGTTATTCAGCAACACTGAAACCTGTCTTGCTGCCTCTGACATAGCTCAGGTATAGGGCTTTAATGAGAAACAAGCATAGCAGGCAAAAGTAAAGCAAGACTAAAACAGAAAATGTTTCTGATGTTTCTGTAACAAGATTTATCTTCTGTGATCCCAAGTACACATTAAAAAAAAACAAAACAAAACAAAAAAAAACCCACACAACTTTAGGAGAATGCAAAGGTGGCAGTTGCAATTAAAGAACCAAATTAGTTCTGTGAGCATTTTGTCCAGCCAAAGTACTCTTTTGCTTCAGCAAAACTCTCTACAACAGAAAATAACAGTAATTATTAGATTTTCCTAAAGACAATTTTCAGCATTAATTACAAAGCATTATAAGTAAAGTGACAACCATCCTACAATACCATTACAGCAATTATCCCTTTTAATCAGTACAGGCAGTAACATCAGTTAACATCTTTCTGCTGGTTTTCCAGTAAATGGCCATTTTTTCCACACTGCAATGTTACATCCATTAGTGCATTCAGTTACTTCCTCGTCCCCAAAACTGAGGCTCTTTGTATAACCACAAGATAAATAAGAAAGGTGCTTCAAAGGCAGCAAATGACACAGAGGCCTATAGAAAGCCAAGCATTTCATGCTGTTTAGAGAGAAAAAGGTACAGAAGGCACCAAGTAACGTGAATTTACAAATCCTAAGCCCAAAGAAGCAAAACTTTTCAACTGCTTGTGTTTCAGTCTCTGTTGCAATCAGAGCTGACCTACAACTTCAGAAGCAGTATTTAACATCTGTGTGTACCATGGTAATTCTCATTTGTGTTGAATCAGTTGAGTCAAATGGACCTTGTAGCCACTGCAGCTGGAACAACAGGAGCAGGTTTCTACACCCTCCGTGTTCATGCCATGTTAGGTTTCAAGGGTGGCATACACAAAAATACCATGACTTAACCTCAATTGGTATTTTAAACACCCAAGTCTGAGAGATTTGTTTATGAAAATTACATGGAAAATAAATAGCTCCAAGTTATATCAATTGGACTCCTTAAATTCCAGCATTTGTATTAAACGGGTACAGCTAAGTCCCAAAGCGGCACCTATTATCTTTCTTTAAAAAATTCTGATAGAGTAAATAGCACGGTCCTTTGATAGAGTTATTGACCTCAAGTTCTTTGAAAACACTGCATTTCTGTGTTCCTGAAGGTCACAAAGGTGCAAAGCTTAAGGCACTAAACATACCTGTTAAGCAAATCCCTTTTGTGCTGTTACATAAATCCACCATCACTCGGACCTAATATTGCAAAGAAAGTAAAGTTGAAAACAATGTATTCCATAAAAGTGTCTGGTTCACTTTATCTACAGAAATAATTTCAAACCAAAGATTCAACTGACCACTTTGTTAACAAGATAAACTTTTCAGAACTACCTTAACACTGTGACACCATCCACCTCTTCAGACAGTGTTTCTCTCATAGGCAGTACCCCTCATAGTTCTCTCATAGTTCAGTACCCCTCATATTAATTAATCCTTACTGAAAATATGAATAAAATATTGGGCAGACAACTCCACACATAATCTAGTCATTACATTTCATGCATAACTGTAAAACGTATTAAAACATGTATTAAAAGCCAACATCAGCCAATGAAAATTACATTTAATTTTATTTTAGATTTGCATCAAATGATGGAAACTTTTTCAACATAGCACATTAAGGGAGAAAGGTGTCCTATGTTCCAAGTAAGAGATTTCTTATACTTGAATAACTAAGATCTGCAAATCTGAAATGGACTTTCATCTACTCAAGTAATTCATCACACCCATGACAGACTTCATAAAACCAAGCTGGACAACACATTCATAAAGATGCTTTTAATCTAGAGTAGATTGAAAAGTATCAATTAGAAAGTCATCTTTACAAAATACATGACTCTTAGCTGGGCATTCACATTACATGTCCTGCATACCGAGAGTCAACACTCTAAAACGTTTTGCAACTTATCAAAACAACCAGCATAAATAAGAATATTATGAACATAAGCACTGGCAGTGCCTCAACTCTTTTGTGGGAAAGTCTAATGTTTATAGCCAGGAAATAAAAAGGTCATTATTTCAGGCTGTGCAATATATGATAATTTATGAACCATTTACCAAGAGTTGCACATTTATTCATCTTCTTACAATTACTCTATTTACAAATAATGGAATGCGCTAGTCCCAAAAGACAGAACGAATGAGTGCAAGGCAATCTGAAATGCAGATCGAAGTTTAATCCTAGAAAGGTTATTTGCCACTGTCAGTCGTGATTTTTAAAATTAATGCATCGTGAGTTTCAACTGACAAATCTAACAGACTCAAATAAAGGACAATTATTTTGATGGCAAGGATTCTTTTCCTGAAAAACGAAACCATATTTGACAATGGGATCCTGTTCTGTCTGATACAAACTGTTAATGTACTGGATTCCAGACTGGACTGGAACAGCTCTAACATTTAGAAATTTAGACTCAATTTAAATTAGCTGAGAAGTGCTAACTGGCTTTGAATATCGGGATATGCTTGTTCTCTTTCCCTTCACACTCCTCAAAAACACTTGTCTCCTACCTTCTAATTTGTAAAATACACATTGTCCACACGTACTCTAATTCTAACTGCATTTTAGTTAAAACAGTTCTGTTGAGGTTGATAAAGCACAACTTGCTTTGGGGCGCTCCATTTACCTCAGCAGCGCTACTTTTTCCAATCAGTGCGACTCAGGTGACAATTAAAAAGACATGGCACTCAGGAAGTGCAAAGAGACTATAGCAGAACCTCCAGCTTAGCAATGAAAGATGAGCAGACTGTTCAATCAGCCAGCATCATCACTAAGAAAAGCTACAGATAAAAGGAACTTACTTAAATGCTAGAAAGTAAGTTTTCTCACAAAGAAATGGTGAAAAAAAAAATAAAAAGGAAAAAGACTAAACTATGAAACAACTACTCAGAAAACTGGTAGCTCTCATAAGCCACTTCTTGCACTGTCTCAAATCACACTTTGAAAGCTACTGGACTGTTAGACTGTTACCTTTGCATCAGTCTTTCCGCAGTAGCAGATTTGCCAATTTCCTATTTTCTTACAAAATAAGTGTATGTAAACACAAATACATAAACAATAGGCCCACAACCAAAAATATACTCATGTTATCAAAGCTAAAATACGGGGCTTGATGCCTAAGGTTATTCCAAAGATCCTTGAGCAGTGGCCACAGCAGATCTCTGTGAGCAGGGGGTCACTGACACCTGCAGAAATTGGTGCTTCCACTACAAGAGAGAACCTACTCAGGCAAAACCTCCTTTCAGGCCAACATTCAACAGGGGCCGGAACGTGATTCCAAGGCCTATCAATTTAGCAGGAGTCATCTCACCCACTCTAAGGAACTTTGTCTCACAGTACAAAAGTACTCAAGTCTTGAAATTAACTTAGTGGGAGTTAAAATACAAAAATGCAGGAGTGGGAGGAGGGGGTGCTTGAAAATTTTTCAAAGGACACCTTTTTTCCCCTTGAGCAAGTGAGTCTGCACACAGCCAGTCATACACTCATCTGAGCAGCAGCCAGAAAAATATTCGATGGGAGTTTTGTAAGAACAAAAAGGCATAACCCCCCCCACAAGCAACTCCCTGCAGGATACATTCATTTAAATGAAGCACATGCACACAGCAGCAGTCACAGTGGACATTTAAAGGCACAAGTGCATGGTCTGGCCACGTGCTGTTAAAACACACACCATGTGCTTGTTTCTGTTTGGAGAGGGTAATAAAATTCATGTAATCTGTACGTGGTACCTCATGACAGCAGAGTAGCACATTTAATGGCCACTGTCGAATCATCCAGGCACCCAAGTGCCACTAAAAATCAAAAAGAGTCACTATCAAAACTGTGCTTTGAACACCTATGCTCTACAGCCTCATTAGCTCTAATATTAAAGGAGTATTTATCACTGTGAAACAATGACTTCAGTAGTTTATTCACAAAACATGCCAACAGAACACTACTGAAGAGGTATTTTCTGCATATAATTTTTAAACTCAGTAATAATTATTAGATGAGTAAGAGCCTGAGTTAACCTCTCCTGCTTTTTTTGTGGGTCTAGGCCTGCAGTCCTTGTTGGGACAGAATTTCCATTAAGGTTCTCTCAATAGTAATATTCTTCTTGTGTTTCTTCTGACTCAGAATGTAAAAGCTTTTCAATCTATTTAAAATTTTTCAACTATACAACCCATGTAATTTTTCAACTATGTGACCTGGTTCCAATTGAACAAGGTCATCTTTTCACTGATGAGCAAAAAACTATGCCAGTTTTGCCAGAGAGAAAGGACATACAATTCTCCTGACCCATCAAATAACACCCTAAATTTAACCATTACTGAAAGAGCACTATCAATTTCAAAGAAATCAAAATCAAATCAAATCGAAAGAAATTTCACTGATAAAGTGATGTCCAGTACCTTGCAGTGAGATGCTGAACAGCAGAAAACACACAGGGAGGTTCTAGCTTGTGGTGTTAGTTTTAAAAACCTGAAACCTTGGAAACTGGTAACGTGAAAACTGACTTCTTATTGCAACTAAATTTTTTAAGTTACTCAAAATCCGTAAGTTCCCTCCGTTTGTCTGTGTAACTTCCACTCGTAAAGTTTAACAGTAACCTCAGCTCTGTGGCCCATCAGCTCTGTCGTCTCAGCACGTACAGACGACAGTAGGAACCACTGTTCCTTAGGCGCGAGATTCCAAGCACCAGGTGGGTGTGTTCGCTCCAGGTAAAACCCCGCCACGGCAGGAGCGGGACGGCCCCGCCGGGCAAACCGCGGGGCTGGCGGGATCCTCGGGCTACAGCTGGGACAGGCGACTGTCCCAAATCCCCCATCCCCCGGCGGCACCCCCATCCCGGCGGGGCCGTACCGGCACCATGGAGTAGGTCAGCATCATCAGCATCTCGTCGCTCTCGGCGCGCACGGTGCCGCGGCCGCGCTCCCCGCGGCGGCTCCGCTTGGTGCGGGCGGCGGGGGCGGCGGGGCCGGGCCCGCCCGGCAATCCCCGCACCGAGGCGTTCCCCCGCACCGCCTCCAGCTCCCGCAGCGCCGCTCCGAGCTCCCGCCACTGCGCCAGCAGGAACAGCGTGCCCGCCGCGCTCAGCGCCGACAGCAGCCCCACGGCCGCCAGCAGCGCCCGCCCGCCCGCAGCCTCCATCGCACGGGCACGGCCCGACCGCCGCCGGTGCGCATTTATCCCGGGGCATGCTGCGGGAGCGGGGGGAGTGGCGGCGGGAAGGGGCCCAGGACAAGGGAACGAGGCACCGGGGCCACCAAGCCCGGCCGCCGCCGTCCCCTCCCACACCAGGGCTTGGCACCGATCCCGCAAAGCCGGGCAGGACCGGGAAGCTGCTCTCGGTCACAGCCTGTGGTCAGGCGTGATTTTTGCACTGCACGTGGCTTTTTCCAGCTATCGAGGTTCTGCTTGACTTCATCCCTCAAAGCGGTGGTGCGAGCAGTGGCACTGCTTGGTAAAAGCCCCTCCGTTACACAGACCCTTTCACTCTGTAGCTCATACCAGCACTTTGCTGCTTTAAGATCATATGTAATTCACTAGGTAAGAAAATCTCTTGTATTTCACTAACAACACTTTACCTCTTGCTTTAGTTGTTCAAGCACAAGCTTTTGCCAGTTTACTCCTTCTAACCCTTCTGTGACATGGGATATCTCTAATACGACAAATTTTGCTACCGATTAATTCATCAAGCCAAGATAAGAAAATCAATTATCCAGAATTTCACTGTTATAAGGAATAGCAGAATCTGACCACATAAAGACTTCATGAAGTATATAAAAGCTTCTGAAATCAGAAACTTTCTTCTAAAAAGTTATTTTAAAAGCTGACATTTAAATTTCAAATCAAAGCTGAGTGCTTTCTTACACTGATACCACTTCAAATCGACCTCAAGAAATTCACAGCTTTTGAGTACCAAGTTTCCTACAAGACAGGGTTCTTGATCCTCAGCGTGACAGTTCTCTGCAACAGATCAGGTACAACACTGTCTCTGTTCTAACTGAGCTATTGACCTGCAATTCATGCTAACCCCACAGTGCACTGATAGATGAACTATTAGGTCAGATCGAACATGAATTTCATACACACAATTCTGCTGCAGTCAGTTAAACACAGTAGAGAAGCCAAGAAAACAATTCCATCATATTCAGAGTGTTCTTATCTCTCTGAAATAAAAAGTTATGCAAAAAGCATTGGTGCTGTGATGGTTCGGACTTGGCTCCCTGCCAAATGCCCAACTCCTCAGTAGCAGCCCCTCTCTTCCTCCCTTTCCACTTCCCCCAGGGCAAAGGAAAAAAAGTATGCAAATTGAAGAACCTGAAAACCAAGCTAGTTATATAAAAAAAATATATATTTTATGTATATTACAGTTAAGATGCTATGTACACAGCAAACGGGAATCCAAACACCCCCGAAGGGATAGGGAAAAGGGAAAAAGGGACAAAAGGAATCAAAAAGGGACACCGAATAGATATGCACAATCAAACCCGAGAACTAGTAAAATAACTAGTAAAACAAATCTCACCACGTCCCTTAGAAAGAAACAGGATTGACACACACACGGCCAGCACTCCCCAAGCCTCCACGTGGCAGGTCAGTGGATGCTGCAGGCCTCATCCTTAGATAAGCGAGACCAACGCAGGGACCCACTGTTCCTGAACTTCAGCGGAAGAAAAGAGAGAGGGAAGGCTTCTCCTCCCTTCTTATTTATACCACAATTTACATAAAAATCGTATGGAATACTGGGAGCACTGCCCCTTCCTTGGTTACAAACTGGTAACCAGGGAAGACCTAGATCAAAACCACCACAGTGCCCTCAGGCATTGCATTGGAGACTCTTTCCTTCTGAAACTGTCACATTAGAGCAGGATGAAAGTAGGGGGAACAAACATCATTCCATCTCATCCCACAATGATAAATGAGACAGAAGAAATCATTACACATCCAAAGGTGTAAGGCTCACTTACACCTTTGCATAGGAGCATGACATTCCCCAGCATGGAAAATCCCTCTGGCCAGTTCAGGTCAGCTGTCCCGGCTGTGCTCCCTCTCAGCTTCTTGTGCACCTGCTCACTGGCAGAGCATGAGACTCTGACAAGTCCTGGGCTTCAGGTAAGCACTGCCCAGCACCAACCAAGATGTCTCTGAGTTATCAACAGTATTATCGTACTGAATCCAAAACCAGCACTGCACCAGCCACCAGGAAGAAAATCATCTTTATCCCAGCCCAAACCAGGAGACTTTGCTGTTAACTCTGAGCTTAACATAAAAGTACATAATTAGGTTTTGCTTATAATATTAATCTTGAGAAGGAAAAAGAAGAAAAAGAAATAAGACCTTGCAGAAGACAGTATATCTTAAGCAAGCTTAGTTTATAATTCACAGCTATAACAAAACTAGTAAGAATCTATCATACCAGCAAACTAAAGCTTTCTTTACAGAAACAAATAGAACTCCAGAGACCATACTGCATAACAAACAGTAATTCTTCAACTTTATTGTCCATTTCAGAGCATAATGATTGAGTTAAAAAGAGTATAATAATAACAATGAGCTACAATTTCGAGAATAACAAAAGCAACACAACACTCTTGCTTCCCCATCTGTCTAATCTTGCAAGGTTTTCTCTGCATTGCAATCAAAGAGCAATTGACCATTTTTCATAAAAAAAAACCATGCCATTGGGTCACGAACATCCTACCCAAGGCTGCAGCAGTGAATCTGCTTAGATGGCAGAGTAGCAGGATTCTTTCCCAGGCTGTTAATGGAAGTGTGTGCAGTGCTGTGCTTGGTTTGCTAGGATGCAGTTACACCTCTGGCAAAAAAAAATGCCCAATTCTTGAAATTCAGGCATCAGTTGACAGCACAATTTTGTGTCAAAGAGGTTCCCAAGACTTCTTAGAAGGTCCTAGTGCTCCTCCAGTGGCAGAAGCAGCTGTCCTACTGGACTGTGGACATGTCTGTCCCAGTTTTCTATTGAGTGTTCCCCCATCCCATAGAAACAGCACTTCATTCAAATGTCTCCAGGTCATCTCATCCTATGCTACCACCCAAAAGTCCTCTATCCCCTTCTGGATCTCTTATCCTTACATAACACAGCTGAAATTTTGGCTGATCCATACAGCAACTGTCATCAGCTGCAAGGCAGCTTCCCGCTCTGTGGCTCTGTTCCTTCTTCATGAGGAAAATCAAAGGTCCTAATGGCAGACTGGTGAGCAGCATAGCAGAATTGAGGCTTGGGAATGTTGCTGATAAATCCTATTTCCTTATCAAAAGTACAGAAAAAATATACTCAGTAGCAATTTAAACCTCTGTGAGCAAACTGTTATCCCTTATATCCATCAGCCTTTTTTTTCAGGCAGGCACAATGCCAGCAAGTAGCACTTCATTTATTTCTTGGCATTCCAGAATCTGTTTCTCTAAAGGATGTCCTAACACAAGTATGGCTCATAACTGACATGCAGTGAAGCAGGACATACAAAGATCATGCAAATCTGTCCAAGTAACACGGAACTAACTGGAAAGGAACTATCCGTATGCAAACTGTAGATGCAACATCATGTTTATGCTTTTCACAATTTCAGCTTTGTACAGCGGAAATTAATTGTTAGGAAATATAACAGAACTTTACCACAAGAGGTATTTCTGTATCCAAATTGCTCACTGTGTATATAATGAAGAATATCACTGGATTATGCTGAAGCTGAGAATGTATTCAGATGGTATCACACTTAACTAATGCTCCCACTGATGTTTTACTTTGTAGAAGTTGTTATTACTGAAATCTCATCTATTTTGGCAGCTGCCCCAGTGATAAAGCACATTGGAGATTGGCACCTTATTTTCACTTGGTAACTAGTGTTGAAAGATGGACTAAGTTGCTGAGGATGATGCTCTTAAAAGACAGGTAACCAAAATGCCTCCGATCATGCCATTCAAGATTATAGGATCTCTATGAATGCCATTAGAAAGAAGGCAATTTCTTTTCCTGAGGTAGTTGAAGTGGGAAAAAGGTTTAAATCTTTCACAGCCTCCCATAATAACTGACAGATTTTATCTAATCCCCCTTCTTCTCAGGAAAAATAATAAAGGTCGAATACATTCACTTTACAATTGCAAACCTACTCTACTCTCCAAATCTACAAAGTAGAAGGGGAAGATAGTTCTTTAGACTGTCAAACTGATGAACAGTTGATGCTTTCCAGTAAATTTCTTGTGCTTTCCTTTGCAGCAGCTGATACTGGTAACTGCTGCGGGCTTTTGTTCAGGGTGGATGTGCTGAGGAAGACAAGTCGCAGTAAGAAGTGCAAATGCCCTTCTCCTTATCCCAGTTATCACTGCTCAAACCATGGGATGCACCAGCAGCTGAGCAGCTGCAGAGCTGCTCCATCCAAATCACAGTTGCAATTCAATACTGGCACTGAAATCAACATTGTTTCTACAGAAAAGGCTTAGCTTTAAAACATCGAGAGGCTCCTGACCACATGCAAAAAAGAGAGAGGCTTGATTTTGAAATTCAATATTAGTTCACAGCATATTCATGTCTGGGAAAAAATGGAACACGTAGGTTTGAAATGCCTTTGCAGTAGCTGTGGGTCAGACAGAAGGGCAGGCTCGGTGATTCAGAGCACACTAAGCTGTGTGATCAACATCACCCCACGGAGTTCCTGCAGGCTGGTGGCAGTGACACACACCAGAACGCAACCCACACCATTTCTGCACACACATTCCACATGGATTATGGCATATTGGATACAGGCTTGCTTTTCAAGGAAAAAAAATAGCTATTAATGATAATTAGGAAAAATAAAAACATAGAGAAAATAGTATATCTCATAATTTTGTATCAGAGGAGGTGTGTGTTTTTCATGGAAGAAGCCTTGGATACTCCTATGGGATACTGCAGAAAGGTTAAGGAAATTAGTTTTGTACATCAACATGGGGTGAAAGGTGTTAATAAGAGGAAAGGTGTGTGTGGAATTATTTTTTATTACTATACTTTGGCAGGAATACTTAATCATTAATTCAACTCCAGCAAATGGATGAGCCCTAAACAAATATGTATTATTATCAAAAAAGCAGGCAAGTAAAACAAAGTTACAAATTCATCAATAAGTGAAATTAATGATTGGAATATTTAACTAGATAAGGCAACAGCCTTTCAAGCAATACTTCACAGATAAATAAAAATTCTGCTTGAGAATAGTTGAAATTGCTAGAAAATGCTTGACTATTACTATCTGGAAAAGCTGGAGTTATACCCCAGCTCCTTAATGTGTTTTCCAGTGGTACAAGGACATGAAGCTCCTCAAGGAATCAACAAAAGACAGCTTAAGAATTACCTCTGATTTCAGGAAATTCCTACATAATACAGAGCTGCAAGACTAAACAAGTTTATGCAGAGCAAAAGGCATACCAGCTATTATTTTGGAATATCCAGTCTTAAGATAAATCATAAATTAAGACCCAGTGAAAAAGTGTTTCTTACTAGGTAAGCCAAGGTGGTGTATAAAGTTCAAAATAAAACCCATAAATATCTGCTTGTGGTGCAGCACAAGGATTACTATTCAATGGCATCAGGAGAATGTTTCATTGTCTTTGAACAAACATTCAGTGACATTGGAGGAAGATACCTTAGAGATGCGTCATTAGGGCACTGGCAGCTAAAGACTATTTTCCAAGAAAACTACTCAAAATTCCTCCAACACAAGTTAGGAAAAAAGTGAAAGCTGTACCATAGACAAAGAAGGCTTGAGGAGCAAAGAAACCAATGAAAACACCATGGCTGCTACCACCCATTCATAATTTAAAGTACGGGAATAAAAACAGTGGATCAAAACACAGCACAAATGGCAAGTGGCTCAACAGATCTATCACATCTTTGTACCACCACTGAAATCTGAAAACAATGAGTAGATAAATCCACAGACAGCTATCCTTGAAAAACAGTCTTTGCTTTTTGCCAAGGATCCTGCAGTTCAGCAAGGAACTGAAACCCAGCCAGGAACCAAATACTAGATTCATTTTCAAACAAACCATCAAACTTAAATTTTTCTTCATATTGAGATGCAAAACAACTAAGAGCATTTTTTGGTAAAGGTATTCCAACAACAAAGAAAACAAATTGGGGTTTGTATACTATGGAAACTCTCTTACATCACCCACTTATCAGAATTCTGTCCAAGGAAAAAGAGTAGATGTCTCTGTGGCCCCAGTATACCACACTGGAAGAAGAAAAATACTTGTATATCGAATAGAGCAGCAGTAAGTTTGCCTCCCTACTTCAAAAACTTCCTCTTCCCTCCACATTATATCCCTTGTACCTCGCATCCATTTCCCTTACTACTGTACATAGCTTTAGGCAGCACTTGGTTAGAGGGCACTGCCTGTGGCTCCTGGTAATTTTCAATCAGGAACCATCAAATACAAGCATCATTCCAGCCTGTTTCCCCTCAGCTTTTTGTCATTCATATTTACCACTGTGATTCACAGAGAATTAAACCTCTTTGAGCACTTTTAACATATTCATTTGATATGTAACTGTACACACCATAAATATACATTGTAAGATTATAAAGCCAAGAGAAAGAAATAGCAGTACATAATCTGTTTAACACATCACACAGAAGAAGTGTCAAATAATGAATTTACTACTAGTAAATAATGAATTTTCTATCTATGACTTTCAGAAAACTGAATAATCACAAACAGTTGAAAAAGAAACGAACCCACTGCACTGGGATAATTTATAAATGGAGAAGATGTCAACGTGATCTCAGAACATTCACAAGAGAACTGCTGCCTGTATTAGGTAAGTTATCGTACCTGACTATATGTCAACTCATATCAAAACCACAGACCATATTCTTTGAGGTCCTGACAGAAAAAAAACATTGTAATTTTAAAGACACAGAGAGATAACTGAAAGGTAGCTGAAAGATGATTAAAGACAACAGTAAAATCATGCATTAGAATGACATTAAAAAAACTTCATTAAAGCAATTTAATTAATCTTCCATTTTCATCTTTAAAGTCTACCAATAATCTAGGATTGGATCTTCTTGAGTTAGAAGAGTTATACTTTCCATGAGTAATCAAACAATTATCATCTATTGATCCATAATTAGGATAAAAATCACATGCACTAGATTAATTAAACAAGCTTATCCATGACACCTCAGTTCCTCTTACAGACAGACATGGAAGCCAGGTGAGCACACAGACTTGAGAACAAGCTGAATTCCATCCTAGAAACGGCTGCTTTTCCTCTACTGCTAACAAAACAAGTCCAGAGGGTAGGTTTAGACCTGTAGGTTGAGAGTTAAGGAAACTAAATTATATTCACAGAACTATTATCACTCAGAGAAAATGTGATACTAAACCAGACCTTATTCAGATGCATTTTGTAAATTACTGTCTCATCTCAAGGCATGACACAACAGAAATAGGAATGAAGGTAAGAAGCAAGAGATAATATATATTAGATTTTTATTATTACTCTTTAGCTTCAAGTAGAGTTTTTTAACTGGAAATTATCTAGAAGCACAATTTTCAGAAAAGCTGCACATGTAACAATAATAGAATGTACAGCCATAAAACTGTATTTTTCATATTTTGCCCTATTTAGGGAGAAAGTGTGGAAAGTACTCAGGCTTTTCCACGTGAAAGAAGGGGCACATTCCCTGCCCCCAGGCACCCTGGTTTCAGAGCTGTGCATGTCTTAATTTTTGGAGTAGAAAATGTGCAAGTCTATGCAGATCTCGAAATGGCACATGGCTGTGACACAACATTCAGATTGTTCTGGGAATACAGGATGGAGGGGGCACTGGCAGAATACTTAGTTCCTTTACAGGCATTGTAGCTGCAGCCCACGCCAACAAGTAAGCAATTTGGCACATTCCATGTCTGGGAAGAAGCATCTCAGATTGTGCTGTCTGAAAATACGTTCCTTGTCTCCACAGTGAGAGATCTGAAGATACAAAAGGATAAGAAATGCCAGAACTCATGACTCAAAAAATAAAACCCCATTAATTTTCTAAACAAGTCAGAAGGACTCTCAAGAAAAGAGTAATTTTATGAGACTTCTGAATGTGAATGACAGATTGGATGCTCCAGGATTGCATTCCCAAAGGTGCTGAGCATCTACACTTTCTGCAGGCACAGAGGTCCTCTTATATAAGGAATAGGCTGGATGTAATAATCAGATCTAGCAATACCCTTGACAGCAGTAAGAGCTTGCATTGGCAGGTACATTTTACATTAGAGACAAAAGCAAAAGAATATCTGGGCAGCTGAGCTCAAGCTTTTCTGCTATAAAGCATTTTGAGCCACGTGGTCTTTTAGACTTAAGGTAACGTTTTTTGCTCTGTAACCTGTGCTATGCTATTCAGTGTTTTCATAAAAGAACCAGCAGAGAGATAATTATAATTACCAGTCTTAGTTCAGCATTTCAATAACCAAGGTGCAAAATGGAGGTACTTAGAGTTTAACAAAAAATTATTAATAAGGACTTAATTACAGGACAAAGGCAACTGACACAGCAACACAATTTCTGTTGATTTCTACCTAAGTACTGTAATTATATTTTTTTAATGTAATAGCCAATTAGTGGGTCATTCAGGAATTACTTTAGTAGAAATCATTGCAAAGTGAGCATATTATCCTCAGAAACATCTGGTAAATTGACTTCCCTTCTTTGACAGTTTATATCCCTATGCTATATAATTGCATGCTCTTTCTGCTCTTGTTCTTAATTCTAAATAAAGATTTGGATCTTCATGTAAAAAGTAATAAGTAGACCTAAAAAAGTTATAAAAACTATATAAAATATTAAAAAAGAATGAAAAACCTACAGTTCTAGAGTGGTTCACCACACTCTATTGCTCTTGCAGCAGAGATGAGATGCAGCCTGATTTGGGGCTAAATCTAGGATTTATTTTTTTTTTAATATTCCATTTTTTTAGATTTTTTTTGAGACTACTGAGTGTTTTTACATAGCTAACTGCTGAAAAAGCTTTGGTATGCAAAGTTTTGCCTATTTAGACACTAATTTAAAAATTCGTGCTCATATGCATTATGATTTATTTGTTACAGACTTAGATCAGTGTTTATTACAGGTATGTAGGGAGTCTGACAAGTAGAGCTGAGGATTATTTAATATATAAATATTTACGTGAAGCAAAGCCACAATGACTGGTTTGGTTATTCATTAAAAAAGAACATTCATAGTCTAGAACACTCTAACCTGATTTTTACTGCTTATCACTCAAGGCTTTGATCAACTATTTTGCTGGTTCTTATAGAAGACCTGATGGACCTGGAATCTCCTGAGGCTAAGATTATAATCTAAGTCATTAAATAAAATACAGGGCAGCAGGCAGAGCACCAAAGTAACACAGCCACTCTGCTGCCAAGCTGCCAGCCCTGCCAGACTTAGCTTAGCTATTACTGTGGAGTACTGCAGTGTGCAGTGATGTTGTGAGACTATTTACAAAAGCTTAATTCAGAACTGATAATAATTCTGAGCATTTCAGGTAATAAAATAACTGAATTCCTCCAAACACCAAGGAGATTTTGCAGCATTTCCATTATGCTGCTGCCTTAGACATAATCTTCTGCAAACATGTGTCTTCAGGGGAATAAATTTCAGTACTGCTTCTTCAGTTTGAGTTCAGTTTGGTATAAGTAGGTTTTCAGTAAACACATTGTGTTTTACTTGTGTACACACACCAGTAATTGTAAGCAATTTTGTAATGGACAAGGTAACATTTCATTGTAGGACTAGCTGATAAAGGTAATTACAGGTGATTCAGAAGTCCTTCCTGTGCAGGCTGTGATACATCCTGCTTTGTTTGCATTTCAGAGCTTATCAGAAAGGACCTGCATTAAGTGCACTTTCCCCATGTAATTTAAAAGTAAAAAATAAGTTTTTCACAGATCACAATATTTGTGGTTTATTCTACATTGTGAATTCTGAGGTCAACAACCAAAGACCAGTTTGGGTTGTTTTGCTACATAATCACAGGTAACTATTTTGGGTTTGTCAGCATCATCTTTATCAGATGATTACAATTATCACACAGTGTTGTATAGCATGAAGATATAACGTTCCATCACTTACGTGACAGGCCCTAAACAAATAATGTGTGTTTCTACAGAACTGACTTTCAGTCTGTACAAGGTGAAGCCATAATAACACAGGAGGTTAAATCAATATATTTCAACACAGAGGGAATTATTTTAAAGGAGCATTTTCAACCTGAAATTCTACACAGCTTTAAGTTGGATTCATTAATGCTTCTGATATTTTTTTCTTCACAGATCATCTCAGAACATTTGCTTCTTGTATTTGCCAAAACAGCACAAATGGAAAAAACCACAGCATTTTATGAGAGGCTGATAAGCCACAAAATACTTCATAACTTGGTCGGTTATACAGGTAAACTTATTTAGCAGTACAAAAACACTTACTGAAAAACCCTTTTGTATAAACCATGAGTCCTGTGCACAGAAAATGCTTTTGCAAACCTGTAGGGCCACAAGCCTACAAGAAGCACATTTTGCTTCAAAAGGAGGTGCAAAGAGGCTCCTCTGAAGCCTCTTCACTTCAGAGCTTGAGCAGCACTTGAAAAAGCAGATTACAGGATTCAAAACAACTAGAAGTGGTTAGCAGTATTTTCATCTGATTGCCACATACTTTTTTTCCAAATAAAACTTTAATATTGCTTTGAGTGCTTTAATTCTCCTAAGGAAATGCCTGCAGCACCTTCAGCACTAAAAATGCTCTGTTCTGCACTCTTACCATGGCTGCTTTGACTGGCTGGGATTACATAAACTAGAGGTTTGGCTACACTTTCCTTTTAGCAGAAGTTTAACATATTTGTTTTGAACTTTTCATGCAAAGCACTTGTTATAAAAAGATGCCTGAAACATCCCACAATATATCCAAGTGACCATTAGAAAGAATTATATGTGAAACAACAAAAGTACAGTGGACTTATGTTCCCACTATAATAGCAAAATAACAGAAATATGCAGGGGAAAATTTAGGGGATACTGAAGCATTTTCCTAAAAGTGGCACCAATATACAGCAAGTGCATTCCAGCTGCTGAAATCTCCATAAGAACATGAAAGTACAGTCACCTTAGTGGAGCCATTGCCTCCATCTCCATTGGGAATGATCCCAGGCAGTAGGAGGGACCTGACTGACTACTTCAAATAAATTAAAATGAAAAAAATGGGAGAAGCAGTTTAAAAGTGTAAAAGTTTGATATCCTCTTTATTGCAGACATCAGATAAAAAAACACTGCATGAGAATTTCAGAGACACAGCTGTGGCAGCAGAGCTAAGTTGGGAAAAAAAAAAAAGGAGAGAAAAACAGAGTACTTAACTGACAAAGAATCCTGTAACAATCCAAAGACTCATCCTAAACCACATGTAGCTCACACATTTTTCCACAACAAGAGAATAGGTTTTGTCTCAAAGTACCGTTCTTCACATCCCATCCCAAAGAGTTGCTCTCAAATTAGTCTTATGTGGAAAACATGGAAAACAACAGAAAATCTGAGGTGCCCTCACTAGTTCCTGCACATCGAGGACAAAAACCTTTACACGCCTCTTTTTCTCACCAGCTGAAATGCCAGTTCAGAAGGGAAATTGTAGACAAGTTGACCAGTTAACAAGCTGAAAGTGTAGATGCTCAGGCACTTAATAAATCCAGAGTTAGTTTTAGGTGGCACATCCATGACCTGTTCCTATAATTCTGCATTAGAGCTGCTTCTGCCTGGGACAAGAACACACTGTCCCCATCTTCAAAATTGGTAGCACTTCTTGAAGTAACAAGTGTAGTCTACCATAGTCCAAAGATTTGAACTCATGCAGGCAGACTAATAAGAGAAAAATATCTGTATTGTTAACTCTTTCCATTTTGACTTTGATTAGGAGGTGGGTTTTTTTAATGCTATTCTATATCAATCTGATATGGACAAAATGAGAAGAGTGATTTGGGGGAAATGGGACAGATGCACTTGACCCCTTACAAAAATGAGACAGTTTGGTTACTGTCACTGAAGGAGGTGAAGACCTGAATCAAAGTTGGACCCAGATCTCCTCCAGGAAACCCACAAAGGAGGGGAATGACCCAGGAAGCATCAATGTACATTTACACATGAACAGCAGGTGGATTTTCCAAGACTCGTTATCAAGAAACAAAGCAAGCTGTGGGTACAAGCTGTGAGTCCCAAGCACACCTTTCCACTGTGAGCAATTTAACCACGAGTCAAACACTTTATTCCATAAATACAGGCCTGGCTGCATGGCAGGGATCTTTTTCAGTGTTCAAGCCCACACAGAACATCCTTTGTAAAGCACCTTCCATCAACAACAGATGCAACCAAAGAAACCCAATAAAAACATAAACACCAAACCCCAAGTACCCAAAAGTGACAATGTCTGAAGGACTGTACCTATCTCCAGCAGTATAGACAGAAAGAATTTCAAGAGGCACTTATTGACTGGTTTGTACCTGGCAATATGAGAAGCTTCTCCCGAAGCTTTTCTTTCTTTTAACATCCAGAATAACAGCTGAAGTTACAGCAGTACTTCACTGAAACTTAGATGACAACAACATTCTAGATGTTGAGCATCCACATGTTACAACACCCTCTAAAGTTTGAGGGTTTGGACAATAAGCTAGAAAATGAATTGTGAAGATCTGTGAAACAATTGTCGAATCAGGTTGGTGTTCGAACTGCAAGCAGTATAGATGCCCTGAAGCCAGGCATAAAAGACAAAATGTGGGCAGTATAAAGGGTTTCAACCAACTATATTGATATAAGAGTACCTAGGGAATCTTTTTAAAATGATACTACCTAAGAAGCCAAACTCTAGTTTGCATTAAGAAAATTTTGCTGGGGAGTCAAAAAAAAGATCATCTCTGCGTTGAGTGTAATGTTAGAAAAGCCAAACAGGCCAGGTCTTCACAAGACACTGCATAAGAAAAATTGGAGCACAAAATGTGAAATGAGCAATTTCAATACTGTGTGCTACTAAATCCCTCAAAATACACCTGCCTAATGTACACAAAATACACCTGCCTATGTACACACTGTTCTTTGAACAGATGAATTTATGGCAATGAATAAACATATTCTTATAAATGGATGAAAGAGTAACTCACAGAAACACTGATGGGGGAGATATGAACAGGTTTCAGAGGACACTGACTGCTGGCCAAATGAAGGAGCTGCTTAGAAGCAGCACTCTGGCATCCACCAAGGCACTGCTGCAAGTCATGAAGACAGTGGCTAAAGGCAAATTGCCTGCAAACATTCTGCTGTACTTTACTAGTTGTTAAAGTAGTAACAATGAACTGAAAGAGACTCAATCAAAAATTGCAAGCAGTTCGCTGATAGAATTTTAAGGGATTTATAAACTTTTACATAAACAGTGTATGTTTTGTTGGACAATTTTTCTCACCGGTTCAAGACCCTGACAGTTTGAACATTAGCTGTTCCCATGGCTGACACACACTTCCAAATTATAAAGTAGCACAGGAAGTATTTGAAGACAGACACTTGCAGTAGTCTCAGCTCTCTTAGTGCTTGATAACTGACTTGTTAAGAGGAACAGAAAATGGCACATATGGGAGGGTAGAAGAAATGCTAGGAGTAAAATGGCTGGTTAAATTACTACAGTGTCTTTCTTCAAGTTCCTTGAAAAGACAAGTGGCCATTATTGCAAACACAGGGGTGGCTGAGAGTGTCACTTCGAATTCCTGTATCTTTATGTAGCGAAGGGAAGGCACAGAGAGGAAAGTATATACATTTGTCCAAGTTTGAACTCCCCACACAGCATTTGGTTTTGGCCAATATCCAAGATGGAGCACCAAACTAAATGTGTTCATACGCATGTCTTTGTTTCCTTTAATCCTAAAACCACAGGGAGTACATTAGGGACAGATTTACCAGTGGCTATCCATCCTTGGAGAAAGGCAAGCATTTATCTTATACCCTCAAGACTGCAGTGAAACCATTAGGACATGAAAATAATTAAGATTTGAGCCTGATCCCATCCTACTAGTTTCACAATACTGATTCTTCTACTATATGATTTTATTTCTGCTGATTTAATTGAACTTATTTTCTTTCTACATCGTTAATGGGTGAGATTCAAGTCCTTATTACTAAACCAGAACTCTAATCAATTTTATCATATAAGCCACAGAGTCCCTACAGGGTACCCTTCTGCTCAACTACGAAGAGCAAAAAAATCCTGCTTAATTTTTTTAATGGTATAAAAACCAACTTTGTTAATTCAGTGAATGCCTACTCAGGCTCTGAAGAATTTGAGGCATTCAACCATAGACCTTTGTAGTGAACAACAAGTCCAATCATTCTGGTTGCATTATGCAAAGTTTCAGGAATTTTTTGGCATGAAAGAACTTAGATATATTTTCTCTGTTATAAAGAAATACTATTTGATTTAAAAATCTATGCCCCAGAAGTCAGACTTGACAAACGTAGTTTAACCATAAACAAGTATTTTTACATTATTAAACCCATTTTGTGAGTACTTCATGACCAACTCAATTGACTCAAGGATAATAAAGAATATCTAAGGATATAGGTGCTTCCAAAAAAAGCAAATATTTAATTGCAGTTTAGCAACAATGAAAGTAATGCCTCAGAGAGCTCTTTTACCAATAGCCATGTTACTTTCTAATGCTACAGCCTGACCCAACACCTATAAAACAACACAGCATCTCCAAAGTCACTGAGGGACAGCTGCACACACAAACTTTGAAGCATCTTGACTTCCCTTATAGCCTTCCTAGACAGAGCACAAAAGCAATGCTATGTCTGGCTTTGGATAAAAATACCTGGGGAACACAAAGGAAAAGCACAATAAGAAAACTGGCACAGAAAGTTCAACACAAGCTGTTACTCCTCTCATCAGCTGAAATCACAGCCCCCCTAAATGCAATAAACCAGTTTCAAATCATGGGAAAGAGCTAGAAACTTTCTGTGGTAGTTTTCTTATACTGCTATGCAAAGCTTTCTTAGTTTGGTATCCATGAAACAATTACCCATCTGCTTCAGAACTGATCCTTCATAGCTTGTCCATGTTGACAGCTGGAAAGTAACTATCAAATGGACCAAAACCAGCCTCAACACTGAACTCCTGCAGAATGTAAATATCCCCAGTCAACAAGCAGACAAAAACATATAGTTGTGGCTTGCAAAAACAAAAAACCATATTCATGCATGACTTCTCCCTAAACATTTAGGTAGGCTTAAAAATAAAACCCAACTCTCATCTCTTTTTGGAATAAAGTAATTCTAACACTTTCAGAACACCAGATCCTATGCAATAGGTTCCAGCTATTATTGTGTCTAGTTCTAAATACAGGACACATTAGAATTGAAGTTCTGCCCATTTTTGCTTGTACTGTAAACAAATCCCTGCATAATAAATAGATATGGAAGAGTGTGTGCACATGGAAAAAGAACAAAAGTTCAGTTGTCAAGTTGAAATTATGTTGGCTCGTGGTTGTGTAAGCTGTGTCTCTTCAGCAGGGTTACAGTAATGCCACAAGAATTTCTGCATGAATTCAGTCCTTTTTCTCCCCAAACTTATTTATTTTATTAATTAAAGAAAGGCTTCTCAAAAGAGATTTCACATTTAATAAAATTCTATGGTTCTTCCATCCTTCCCCAAGTTAAAAATATTCCAACACTAGAACCATTGTAGGTAACCCTTAAATACCTTCTGTTTCAAGTGAGATCATACTTCTCTAAATCTAAGGCCCTTTTCCCCATTAGATGGGTTTTCTTATTAGCAGTGTTCTAGTTTGTTTCATTTATTCCTTTTACATGCTAATGCTAAAGCCTTGAGTGAATTCAGAAAGAGGGGAATGAAAACATTTTACAGGAATCTTTTCCATTTGTGTCCTGACAGTGAGAGACAAGGATGCATCGTGTCTCACTGCCAGAGGATGTGACGCAGCCTTGCCGAAAACAGAACTGAGGGACTTGGTTTTCTAAACTTGAGAGCACTAAGCAAAAAAAAAAAGATGATTTTGACCTATTTCACCAAACAGTCTGTTTGGACTCATAGGAGCAAATTTATAGAAGAGGCATCTGAGCCAGCTAAGGATTTCCCATAGCAGACATTGAGACAATTTGGACTTCTCTTGGTGCTTCAAACCAGTAAGTAACAACACAAGTACCTTATTCATGCTTCTGTGTTAGTTTCCTCTTTTAATAGTATCAACACATTTTCCTATAGGTCTTTGGTCATTACTTTAATGTTTCCTGGAATCCTATAATGCAGTTCTTGGAAACAATTGGATTTTCATTAATTAAGTCTGTTAGTTACCCAAAGCTAGAGCAAAAAGAGAGAAGCATCACAAAGCAGAGGAACTGGCCTTTAGTTTAGTCATTAGTCATTCTGAATGACTATAGTTTAGTCATTATTAGTTTAGTAGAGTCATTCTGAACGACTATATTATCAAACCATCCAGGAATATAAAGGAAACAGCAGGATAGTCAATTAGTTCTTTCCTGCATCACTGCAGGATTATATCTTATAATGTTACTGACAACTTTATGCATCCCTATTTCAGAATAAAACTTTTGGACTTCCTTGCTGTTGGAAATTAAAAATACATTAAAAATATGTTAAGCGAAGAATTAATACGATTTCTGCTAGTTGTACCTCCAGTTAAATGAGAAATGTCCTTGCTTGTTCAGAAGCAACAAACATAATTATAAACTTTGTTTACTTTTCTGTTTTACTCTCCAGTCACAGTTCTAATCAGCGCTGGGCATGTGTATTTCTATCACTGGCTACTTTGCAGCAGATACACTGAGATGTAGAGGTAAAATTACAAAATTTTCTTTTCAAAGCAACAGCCCCGGATCTATTACAATAAACAAACTTCCATCTCCAAGCAACTGATCTCTTAGCAACAAGAAGCACCTGCATAAAAGATGCTACAGAGAGTGATCACCAGAAAACCTATTCAGATCTTTAAAAGGAGCACATCAGTAACAAGGATAGCACTCTCCACCGGTAAAAATCCAGAAGTGATAAGAAGACACAGGTAAATTTTCAATTCATATTATAGCATTTTTCTTCAAACAGTATGACTGGGACAGTACATAAATGGGTTTTATTTTGCTTTTGAGTGGGAAGTGCACCTTCTGGAGCTGCTTTCATCTGAGTTACTGTCATTATCTTTGTGTAAATTACATGCTGTCACTATCTAAAGAGAGATCTGGTTTTTTTAGTAGAAAATCTGCAGGTCTTCAGCCAAATTCTTGGTATTAAAACAACAGTAATGTATTATGTATTTTGTAAGTATTCTACAAAGTTTCATTTTAAGAAAAAAATGGCACAATGTTCTTGCAGAATAGTCATCCTTAGAAAGTGTTCACTTCATTCAACCTTTCAAACTGTTTGTATTACATTAAGAAATATGAAATCACTGTAGTGTTTAAAGATACAAGCTCCTCTGATTAAAAACCCAAACCTGTTCATTGTTTCTGTGGTCTCTGATTTTAATTCTTTTGATTTTGTAGATTTTGTAGATGTGTATCATGACAAAGTTAAGATAGAAACATACCATGGGGTGGACACTGTTGCTGTACAGCAATGTAGAATTGGTTGGAAAGTGAGTGAATTTTGACAAGCCAACATTTCGAAGCATCATTATTATGGCAGGGAAAAAATGGACTGTGAGGTTAAAAAAAGGTCATGATGTAGAATAAGTCTGGAACTGACTGGAAGAAGTTTTTTATGCTATCATAGTTTGATATCTCTCAGTTGGTGCTTACTGTAGAAAAGTGTTATCTTTCTTTCAGCTTCTATACCTTAGTTAATAATTATTTCTGATTAATGAAGTCATTTGCAGGAAGAATGGTTTGAGAGTAGTCTTGCAGTTTTCCTTAGTCTTGCTTTTTCAAATACCCAGAAAAATTTTTCTTCAGGATTACTTTACATACTTTGATAGGATACTTGATATTAAATATCTCACATAAGACTTGAAAAAAATTAATTTATGTTTCTTGGAGACTCATCCCTTCTGTATCAACTAAATTTTTGCTTCAACTGATCAAGGTATTTGTTAGCAATAGAAGTACAATAGTAGAGACATAACTTTGGTAGAAAGAGCTGCCTTTTACTTGATAAATCAGAAACAAAACCACCTACCAAGGAGCAATAGGAACTGATAGCAGCTACATACAGAAAACCCTCCTCACACGGGTCTGCTTTGCCATGGTCATAACAAGGGGGTCTGATAAAAAGCAAATTAGTGAGAAATTTCTTTCCACAACTCATTTTCTGGTTAGTTTTGAGTTTATTAGATCTTATGGTGTTCTAAGGAAACTTTGAGATAGACAGGCAGTAAAATCCAGTCTTACCAATACTGCAGGAGTTTGCTCATCTCCACAGCTCTTTCTCAGGCTCACAAGCACTGACACACCTGTGCTGCTTCAGGAGATGGAACGTTTCAGATGAAACCCTTCTACCATCTAGTGTGGATAATACTTTTCCTGGACATTATGGTGGTTTCTAAGCAACAATGAGACTTTTGTGAAAGGCACTAAAACTGGCAAGTGATTTTTTCCAAATCACACATCAACCATCAACCACCATGTAAATCCAAAAAAAAAAAAAAAAAAAAAAGCACTGCCTTTACTACACTTATCCAGACAACTAGTAATATTCAAATGGAGTCTTACACTTAACAGAAGATATTTTTGATGTATTTGTTTCCCTGGCAAAGAGTTCAATCTGCTTTGACCAGCTAAGTCCCACTCAGATGATGGTACAAGTGGTGCTAAGAAAACTAATTGACCAAACTGACTCCAGATAAGGGGAGTGGCAACTTTTACAACAGTTCTGCAACTGCAAACTTCTCTGCACCTTGAAACTCATTGTACACTTTGAGTCAGAGGGGTGAGAGGAAATCGAGTTTTGTGGACACTGAAGCAGATAAAGTTGTAGCCACCACCACCACCACGTACCAACGCAACAGCACTTTATAAGTGCTACTAAAGGCAGCTGGAAGAACTTAAAAACTCAGAGAAGCATCATCTAGGGTTAGATCCTGGTCAGCTGAGAAACAAAGTAATGCTGTCACACGAAGGCTCACTAAAATTAAGAAAACCACAATTCCAAATAATAGGAGAGGCCTCAAACAATCTTTCTTGTCTCACGGTGCAGATATTTTTTCAACACCACAAAACCATGGATATGTTCTGCATTTCTGCTTCACTTGCCCTCTGACACAATATTTGTCTCCCACCTCCTCCTTTACTTGTCAAGAGCCCCTTTAGATTGGCAGGATAATCACTACTAAACCCTCACTTCCAAGCTCCTAAAGCTGTCACCTCTTTCTTTCCTCCTCCTCCTCTACCCTAAACAACAGATAAATTTGTAAGTACTATTTAGATTAGATTTCATAGTAATCAAGTGGTACAGGATTATTCTACAAGGCTATAATAACCATTCAACACTGCTAGAATACATTTCCATAGTAATTAGATGTGATAGAGCTGTATTACTACACAAATTCCAGCCCACTGACTCGAACTATATAAATGGCTGAAAAAGGGATTTATTCCCTAAGTTTCACATTTTACCATATTTATCTGTGCTTTGAGTTGTAGAAGATTGAGTTAAAAGTAGAAAATAGACCTAAAATACAAGCCAGAGTGCTTTCAGAAACAGGGGAGCAGGTCAGTAAAACAATAAAAATTTATTAGGCAGAGTTTTTATTAGGAGTGACTTACCTCATGGGCAATTCCTAAAAAATACAATGGGTACAAGCAGGACAAGCAGTTCAGTTGATTTATATTGAAGTGAATTTTTTCTGATCCAGTTTGCTTCTTCAATTAAAAAAAAAAAAAAAAAACACAACAACAACAACAAAAAACAAACAAACAAACAAACAAAAAACACGGTCCAAGTGGAAACCCTTGGATCATACTCACAGAAATGAAGTAAAGAACTTCTCAATACAGAAAATATAAACTATTTGTTTTAAGACCTTGAAAAGCCACTTTGACTAAAAATAAGATTATATCAGATCATTTCGAGAATATAAAAAGAAATCAAATTTAAATCATTGCCTTTAATTCTTTTATCTACATGACAGTACAACTGAGGATATAAAACATAAATTTAACTGCAAGGTGCATACTGATGTATTGGACATACCACAGGGAAAAAAAAAAATCTCTTTTACCAAAATTATGAAGTTGGGACAATCTAGAACCTAAAAGTCAATCCATTACTATTGGTATGTTTTGAAAAGACAGAAACCTGCCTCCACGTCTCTGTCAAAACAAAGATAAGCCTCAGCTGTGAATAACTAAGAACTGAGCAAGATCAAAACTCAGGGTTGATTTTGAGAAAAGGGGGAGTCTCATGTTTGCAAAGTACACCACACAGACATATCAGGGCCTTGACCTCTGGCAGGGCTCAACCTACGGATATGATATCGATGGATGCACATTTGGAGGTATGAAATTGGTTTATTTCATTGCACCCAAATGCATAACCAACTACACACTTCTCTTCATAGAGAATAGGAGACAGGGAAACTACTGTACACACAGCAGACTCTTGGAGATAAAAAACAAAACAAAACAAAAATGCACATCAGAGCCTATCTGTGTCAATGGAGTACAAAGATGAAGGGGACCCAGAGAAAAAGCAACAAAACCCTGAAACTTTATGCCCTAAGTGTAGTTATTTCCTTCTATAATTCTGTAAGCTCACATTCGTGAAAGGGACTGAAGCTGCTAAAAATATTTACGTATATATGCAGTCATGCTTTTGTTGTGGTAACAAATGGCATCCAAGGAAATCTAAACTAATAAATACCATTACATGACAAAAAATACTTCTGATTACAAAACCTTTTTTCACAACATGCAAGACAGTATAACAGCTGGAGGTGTACAAGATGTACCTGGACACTTCCAGAAGAGCAGCAATGCTATGTATTGGAATAGCATGATGTTTCTAACAGGTCACCTGGTAGATTGGTCATTTTGGATCACAGCAGTCCCAGGAACCTGGCACAGCAATCATCCAAAACACTGGAGCATGGCATTCACCTGCAGGTTTCAAACCACTGCTTGTTCCCCTCCCCAGAGTGTTGCCTGTGCTCTGTACATTGTCTGCCTTGACCATAAACAGTCTCCTTACTATCTACAAAACATCTCTCGCATTCTTGGCTTAGTTTAATGTAATTATAGCAGGGATGGTCACTACAAAGCAGGTGTAATCTTTTCTGCAATGTGAGACCAAAGCACAAGACAAACAGGAAAGCTCTTGCTGTATCAAAAAGCTTCCTGTTAAGTAAATATAATCCTTCAATTTTGAAATCTCTTCTTGCCAGAGTAGACTTAAGAAGCTTTATTAAGAAGTTTTTATTTTTTTGATATATATTCTTTTATATAAGAATTTTTATTAATAAGATACTGGGCAGATGGAAGCAGTATCTTTCTGTGGTTAGGAGTTCTTGCTCACAGAATAACATCTTCCTTAGCAGGTACAATCACCTCTTATATTTTTGAATTTAAGTCAAAGAGATGCACAACAACTTTGAATGAATCCTTCTACTCCCTCTATGCACAACAGACCTGTCCATTTTCTTGGATTTTCTTTCCTGTGCCAGGTGCTGGTTACTGCCTTAGGAAAAATATGGTAAAAGACAATCTATGATCCTCTTTGTTATGATATACACTATATTTTTCAAATGATGATGAACCATGAAGAAATGTGATTACACTCAAAGATTGAAAAAAAAAACAAACAAACAAACCCACCCCCCCCAAAAAAAAACAAACAAAACCCCCCACCCCACAACATGTAATACATGTTTCAAATAAAAACCTGGGGCTTATCTGCATCATTAAAAACTACCATAGCTATTCTGTAAATTCAAGAACTCTGGCACTGCAGGCCTACAAGAATGGAAACAGCTAAGTAGCAGAGACAAAAACTTGCAAGTGAACTCATTCAGTGCTTCCACATGTGCTGAAAGTTTAATTTCTTGTGTTTTGGTTAGAAATTTGAGAGGAGTGAACCTCAGCATTGGCCAGCCAAGTCAATATCAGAGATAAAAGGTCTGTCAGCCAAAGTATCCAAAACTATGCTTCAACATCAAGGTCAGAAAATCTTTGTTATTCCCAAGCAAAAAGAGTGTCTGCTGCATGTCTGTTCCGACTGGTGATGAAGCCTGTCCTGGCAGACAGTCCCAGCAGTCACTCTCATTATAAAATAAAGCTACGTCAAGAGCTAATTTGGTCATTTAGAAGAACTACAAAGGGGTTGAGAGGTACCTACTAAAGCTGAATACATCTGAGCGTTGACAACCTCTGCCTCTTTCCCTTCTCTCTCTCTGAAGCAAAGAAGAATCTCTTGGAAAAGATGGTCCTGGAAACTCTGAATCCGATGCACTTCAACATCACCAGCCTTGTACAAGATACGATGCCAGTGGCCACAGTGCCCATACTCCTTCTCATGTGCTTTCTGTTTCTAGTATGGAATCATGAAGAAACTTCATCAGTACCAGGTAAATTAACTTTAGCTATAGTGTCACCTAAAAGCTGTCGAAGTAATTTTTGTTTGTTTCTCGAATGTGAGAAAGTAATGGTGAATAATGATTGTATTGTAAAAAAAATTACTATGAGCCAGTTTAAGTAATACAATTTTTTTAAATAACTGATAAAAGAAATCAGGCTCACTCTAACCTCAGAGCTTCAATAATAACCCTGGCTTGGCCATATAAGTATATTTTGTTTTCATCTTCACTGTGTGTATTCTAGAAAGATATAATAACATTTTACAAACTGCAGATGTTCATAATTTCATGTGCATTATACATGACTTCTTTGATTGCATCTACAAGGAAATAGAACTAAGTTAATACGCTCTAAGTTTTCAGGTACTTAAATAAGCTGGGGTCTTGTCATTCCTATTAGTAAAAGGTGAAACCATAAGCAACTTTTAAAATTTTTTAACGATATACAAAACTTTTGTGAGTACTTGAGTTTTTTAATGGAGTCAGATTCCTATTTTACAGACAAAAGGGGCAAGTATGGCTTTCCCTGAAGAAGGAAGCTTCTTTTTAAAGGCAATTAGGGGCAAATTTTCTCTTGCTGTCTCCACTTTCTCTGTTTTATTGTAAGAGAGACATTTGTTTCTGAATTACAGTAGAATGATTTAGTTGAAAACTTTGTTGAAGAAATGCTTATTAGTCCGTTCTTAGCTCCTACTTCAACATGTTTTCATAAGTTCATAACAGTAAAATACTCTTTCCTTTAAATATCTGTTTTCTCACTTTAGTTTAAGTGACTTTAAAAGAAATATGACAAGTACATTTAATTATATCCAAAGGACCCTGACTTTTGTAGGTGTTACTATGACACTTGTAGACAAAATTCAGTCGAGATCACACAAGGGATTTGTTAAAATCACAAATCAATATCTCATATTCATCTTTTCTGAATCATTTCTTCTTTCTAACACCTGTCACTGGTGGTGCACTGAAATCACTCCTGGAGGCTTCACCAGTGTAGGTGCAAAGCTCCTCAGACAGTTCCAGAACAGGATTGTTTGTGTGAACTGCCCAGTGTGGACCGGGACGGTCACGTTAAAAGGCTCCTCTCAAAAGGGTGATGCTCAGGGATATTTTCCTGCCAGGGAGCACTGCTGAGACCAAACCTTTCTGACCATGTTTCCTAGGGCCAGGATACTGCATGGGGATCGGCCCCCTCATTTCTCACGGGAGGTTTCTCTGGATGGGAGTGGGTAATGCCTGCAACTACTACAATAAGATGTATGGAGACTTCGTGAGAGTTTGGATCAGCGGTGAAGAAACATTTATAATTAGCAAGTAAATCCTCTACTGTCTATCCTTAATAACTTGAAAAGCTTTCTCGTATTTTTTTTGCAACTTCTTTGGTACTTTTTTCTAAAGTTGAACCAATGTTATTATTTCCAAAATTTATCTTAACATAAACCTTTTACTTCCTGCTATTCACAGACACTTTCCTAATCCTTTCTTTCTTTAACAACTCTGCTATTGAAGTTTTGGTGAATTCTCTTAAATTTTTTGTGGAAAGGCAGATTAGGCACTGTGGCTCAGTCCCAAAAAATATTTACTATTTTACTATTCAACTTATTATGAGGATTACATTCTGTTCAGGAACCCAGACTGACTGCAATGCGGGATTAGGTCAAATTTTAGTTTCCTGTGTTCTTGTTTCTCCTTATAGTGGAAGTAATGCTTGAAGGTTATGTCTCCAATTCAGCAATTTAATTAAGCAGTGCAGCTTTATGGGATTATGAGTAATTTCACTCCAATTAATGGGATTATTCATAGGCTTCAATTATACACAGTATTAAGCATAATGCTAAACTGTAGCCTATAATTTTATTAGCTCCAGGGAATGTTTGCTTTCTTCTTGGATCTTCTGGATGCTTATGAGTTATACCATGAAAAAGAGAGGGAATAAATAAGAAAAAAAAGAGTGGGAAAATGTTTACCATGTGTAATGGATAAAGAATCACAACCTTTTTATTAGCAATATCAATCAATCCTTACTCAGCTTTCACTGTGTAAAAGCTTTTGAAAGACAATGCAGCACAGAGAACTATCACAGAATTTGCCATGTGATGCAAGTCAGCTTTATCTGTATTTTAACCTCTGCAGAAAAAGGTAATCACGACAGGAAAACTATTTACATTCCTATCCTACATAGGCATTGCAAATATCAACTATTGCAGTAAAATGTTTTGATAATGCTATGAATGCTTTGAAAATATTAGAAATTCTTATTGTTGCCTTTCACTCTCTGTGCTGCCAATTCATCAGAAACAAACCAGGAGTGCTGACAAACAATGCCAGAGCTGCATCAGACTGCACAGTCAAAACATCGCTTTTCTACAGACATTTTTTGCTTAAAATCATTGACTGTACATAGAAAACAAGTATTTAGCTTTTTTTAAAGTTATCAGTGGATCATAAATTCACTGCAAAACTAAATACAACCCGAATTCTGTAAAAGTATACTATTTTTAATAATAGCATCTGAATTTTTAGCATCAATTCTAACACTGAGATGCTAGTGCACAGAGAGAAGGACTTGTAATGTTGGTTAAAACAGATGTCTTTTGGAAGACTTCATTAAATAGTTTCATGAGGAAAATCTGCTTATACAAAGTCACCCGATGAAACCCTCCCTTAAAACATTGTGATCCATCTCCTGTGTAGAGACCTGTTGGAAAGAAGGAAGCAAAATGATCCTGCTGCACCTTTTCCTTCCTGGAGACAGCTGTTATAATTCAACAACTTCTTCTCATGTTCAGGAAATTACATGTGATGTCCCTTGACATGTAAAAAACCTTTAAGGTTAACTCTACTTTTGGGTCACACAAAACTGTTAAAAATTATTATGTAGTGAAAACCCAGCACTGCCACAGTCAGTAACAAAGGTTACATTCACTTTTCATGACAAAAAAATATACTAAACCCATGTAAGAAGTCTGGGATTTGGTCCATACAGTATGATAGGTGGTAAACAAAGTAACACATTGTTTCATTTCAATCTCTCTTCTGATTTTCTTTCTTTTTGCTGGATTTTATTTGGTCGGGTTTTCATTATATCCCTATTTCTGAAATGCTGGCTCCCTCTAAAGGAAATTGTATCTTAAAGCAACAATGCTGGTCACAACCTGTCTGCCAGCACCTGCAAATCAACCTTGCCAGCTGTAAAAAGAATTATACATATCATGGATTTCCCTACCAGATCTATTTAAGAATATTTATCTCACCCTTATCTGCATATTATGATGCTGCATATTTAAGTGAAGCATTTATATTTATGTTTTCAGTATGTGTCCAGAAATGACCAAATAGCCACAAAAGTATATATGTAATTTAGTACACATCAAATATTTTACCTTATCCTCTGACGTGTCTGATTTTGGTCATTGCCTGAGTGTATCTTACATACTTAAATATTTCTATGTATCCACCCTACTCAGTTTAAAAACTTGGTAACCATTTGCATTTTAACTAAAAAATAGTTTTAAATCTGAACAGAATATATTATTGCTCTAACATAAATTCTGGAGGTATTTATCATCAAGATTTATTAACTATGAATGAGGAATCTTTCATGTTAAGCACTGTACTTCCTGCTAAATTAAGAATGCAAGGCAACATTTCAGAGCAACCGTAAAATATCAGCATAAAAATGTCATGTACAATCTATGAAATTATGTTTTTGTTTTGGGCTTTTTTCTCCTTCCACTCCCAGATCCTCAAGTGTGTTCCATGTAATGAAACACTGGCATTATGTGTCTCGATTTGGGAGCAAGCTTGGATTGCAGTGCATTGGCATGTATGAAAATGGGATCATATTTAATAACAACCCAGCACACTGGAAGGAAATTCGACCCTTTTTCACCAAAGGTAAATGAGTGTGCACTGACACACTGCACCACTGTGGCACAGTCAATCTTCTCTGAAATGCTGTTTCTCCCAGGGTTCAGAATGTCCTCGGTGACGTTACAGGTTGCCAGCACTTTGTTGCACAGGTACAAGGCTGTTTCAGAGCACCCAGCAGTTATATTTTGAGAAATTTCCATCATCCTCCCCACAAATCCCCAAGCTCCCTTCCCTGCTCAGTGTCATTGCAAGCAAATGAGATGGGACACCCACAGAGCCCGTGGTGCAGATGAGGCTGTGGATACCCTCCCACTCAAACAGACTGCCCACGTGACATGGTATGAACCTGCCATAAAATGTGTGAGGTACAAAGTGGATGGGTATTAGTAAAGTTCAGGCTTTGGGTTCATCACCATTTTAAGTCAAAATGCTTCCATTTTTCTTTCAGAGGATGATAAACCAGTTAAGTTTCAGACTGATTTTACATCAGTAACTGACACGAAAACGTTTGCCATTTTATTGACACCAGGATCACCAACTGAGAAGTTACAAATAAGGTACTTAAAATTAACAAACAATTTTGCACATGTCTTTCAGCTCTGTCTGGTCCTGGTCTGGTTCGTATGATAGCAATTTGTGTGGAGTCAACAGTGGATCACCTGGACAAACTAGAGGAAGTGACAACTGAACTGGGAAACATCAACGTGCTGAATCTCATGAGGCGGATCATGCTTGACACATCCAACAAGCTTTTTCTTGGGATCCCTTTGGATGGTACTAAAAGCTTTGTTTTTATGCCATATGATGGATTAAAGTGCTTGCCCAAGGAAAATTCACTGACATCACTCAGCAGCATTGTTTAAAAAAAACAGAGCAAGAACAGGCTCTTATATCACTGTATAATTAACTGAGAATGATTTATGATTATTTTAGTTAGAAAAGAGAATTTTATATGACCAAAAATATACATTAGGTTGTCATATTCACCTTAATGAATAGTACCATTAAAGAGATTTTTAGGCACTGAGTTGGTACAATCCCAATATTATCTGCATTAAAGAACCTTTCCACCAAACTAAATTACTGCCTTTAAAAGTTCACCTAAAATTTTATGTCTTCTGCTATTTCTTCATCCTCAAAGCCATATGAGAGACATAATATTATCAGGATGCCTAAGTTACCCCCTTTGGATATTCTGCAAGCATTGTGCTCCTGCTCTCCTATGGGAGACTATTTGGCTCTGGTTGACACACCAATATGTCCTTTTAGCTAGTTACCTAGAGTTTTTACAATGATCTATTATACCTTTTCTACAGTGTGCTACAAATGTTACCTACCAGTTGTTTATCAAATTCCCATGAACTTAGAGTAGGGAGCAGGACCTTATTATTAATTTTTCTGAATTATTTGTGTTCCTTGACTATTGACATTTTTTTTTGTTAACATTCATTTCCAGAAAATGCCATTGTACTCAAGATTCAAAACTACTTTGATGCTTGGCAAGCACTTTTATTAAAGCCTGACATATTTTTTAAGATTTCTTGGCTGTGCAAGAAATATGAAGATGCAGTGTAAGTATCGAAGTTTTACAAATTATTTGCATAAGACTCTTTTTTCTTATGAAGGAGATGTTCCTTGGCACTTCCCTCTGCCTTTTGGAAACTAAAAGATGGTTGCTGAAGTCCCCTGTGTGCAGAGCCAAGATAGAACAAGATTTATCACTGATGTTACAAGTAGATAATCTCAGGGGACAATTTAAAGCGTTTGTCTCTTCAGTCCCAATTTATTCACTAAAATATTAGTTAATGCCAACTCAAATGTGAAACTCAGTTAAGATCAGTGGTTCAGTTCAGACAAAGAAAAGCCATGATATGGGGTAAAGTTCCATTTGCTGCCTAGTTGAGGACAGTCCAATAGGTTACAGCTCATCAAAACAAGAAAACCCATCCACATTCAGGGCACAAGCCCAGGAGAGCATAGATCTATTTATTGGTTCTCTCCACGTGCATTTTTGAGTCAACAACTCACTTCTGAATTAAAACTCAGTGCTCAGTGTGATGAACCATTTCAAGGGGTTTTTCCTTAATAAGGAACAAACACATTTTGTCATATTTTTCTTTGCAAAAATACAAAATACCATTCTTATTTTTATGATCTTGTTTGCTGCCTTTTGCCAAAAGAGCACTGGCTTTAAAAAGAACTGGTAATCATTTTTTTTTTCATTTTCGATTTGTATTCCACCTAGTGAAAGAAATTGCTACTTAGCAAGTATGTGTAATAAACTGTTTTGATAGTGCTATAGAACACAAAGGCTTTAAGGGAAAGATGGAGGTTCATCTAAAGTAATCGACAGTTCTTGTGAACTAGACACAAGATTTTCCTTCTCTACCATTTACTTGCTAGTTTTATTATGGCACTGATTGCTTTATCCTGTAATGCAAATAATAGCCAAATGTTATGGCCCAGTTATTACTAGAAAGCCCCTGCAAGCAAATACTGATATTTCAAAAGCTATCCCATTAAAATGGACTTACTCATAAATTTCTACTGCAAAGAAAAAAGATAAAGATTGCTGGACTTAAAGCAATGCAAAGAATCACCACAGGATATGAAGACTTCTAATATTCTCCTGATAAATTTTGCAAAAAGAACCATTTGTTTTTTCTAATACATAAAAGATGTTATAAATACTGAGAACTTTCCAAGGACTGAAGTTTTAAATGCATTTACCCCTACAGACCCAGACAAAATTTTCTAACAAATGCAAATGAAAAGCCTAAAGACTTCATTCAAAACCTTTTCAGAATACTTTTTTTTTAATTGCCTCCAAATATAAATATATATAGTATATATTATTATTACTACTTTGCAGAAAACCATATAACCATTCCTAGGAATACTTCATTTCTGCCATTCTTAGATGTTTTTCCTGGTATAATCTCTATATTTCTAGTCATACCCTAGTGTATAGTATGAGTCTGCAGATGTTTATTTATGTTTGATTTCATCTGTTTTCAGAAAGGATCTTAAAGGGGCAATGGAAACCTTAATAGAGCAGAAAAGACAACAGCTTTCCACTGTTGAAAAGTTGGATGAACACATGGATTTTGCATCCCAGTTGATTTTTGCACAGGTATTGGAAATATATTCAAAACATGGTTAACTTAGATTTTTCCGACCTTCTCCTGAATGCAGGCTTTGCAACTTAACCTTCATGTACCTCTCTGAAAGTCACGTCATCATAAAAGGATGTCAATTTGTTGGAGTCCCTAACATGTGATTTAAATATGAATACTTGTATTTTGGTATCAAGTGCCTGTTATATTTATTTCATGGCTTAAACAATATCCTTAAAACTCTCGTATCTATCCCTGAACGTCCTTCTGTCTTTCTCTAACCTCTGTATTTTATCTTGATGTCTTGCCTTTTGCTTGCAAAGGTTTCAAACACTGTGTAAATCCATCTTGGATAATCTCTGCCAGCTGACAAACTCTGTGAGGAAAGGCAGTAAACAGAGAAGAATCTGAGCTAATAACAAACTTCTGCTTTTCTGTAAGATAACACACACCCATCAAAACATGAGTTTTCTGTTTTTCTCTGAAAGACAAAGACCAAATGTTATTTAGCATAAGATAGACTGTCAAGAATTTGTACAGTCTGTGGGACCTTTGTTGGCATCAGAGGTCAAAAATCAACACTTTCTCCAAAACTTCCATTTTTTTTTCAGAACAGAGGGGATCTGACTGCTGAGAATGTGAACCAGTGTGTGCTGGAGATGATGATTGCTGCTCCTGATACTCTGTCTGTGACTCTCTTCTTTATGCTAATACTGATTGCAGAGCACCCCACAGTGGAAGAGGAGATGATGAGAGAAATTGAAACTGTTGTGGGTAAGCAGGAGCTGCAAAGTCAGTGATGTAGGACTATAATTTTGCTTCAGCACTGATCTAAATTCCAATAATTCAAAGGCTGAAAATTTTAAGTGTTTTCTTCTAATAGAAGCATTGAGTGTAAAACATACGAACTATCATTATATATAAAAGATTTTATTCAAGATTAAGTGAAAGAAGATGAGCAGTTTGTAAAATAAATTAAAATAGGAATAGAATTGATAATCTGTTACAAATAATGTGCTGCATTCTCTCCTCAGCAACAGCAGTGGAAATCAGCATTCACCTCATAAGTGTCATTGAAATTTGTTTTCCATTTACCTTGAAATAGCAAAAGGGGACACTCATTTCAAATACTTCTAATCACCAACATTTTTCTGAGATAGAATACAGATTTTCTCTAAGTTTCACTATGACTGTAGAAGGGAAAGACTGGGGAAAATTAAAATTATATTCTGCTGTCATCCGTTTTGGTCTCAAATTGGTCTTCTCAAAGTACTAATTACTAACTGTTCAAAACACAATCAAGATATTCCAAATTTGTGTTCTCTGCTTTCTCTAGACTTCATTCAAAGCCTGACACTGAACTAATATAGAAACTAATTTCATCCACTCTAATAAGAGATTTACTTCTGGTCTGTTAAACACTGAAAAATGTATAACAAGTCCTTTACTCTTTTTCAAAGCTACTTTTAATAAACCTTATTTTATTGTCCTCATGAGAGCTGAGTACTCAGCTCACTCATTTCCCCTGTTTCTTTCTGATAGCCTTCATCTCTAAGGCAGTGGAATGTTGTAGCCTTTTCCTTAAGCAGATGACCTACTGTGGGTAGCAAACTTTCATCTTGCAAACCTACTGAGCTGCACATCCACACAAACTCAATTTAAGGTCCCCACAAAGTTATCTCCCATCTCCAGACTATTCCCAGCTTCTGTTTGCTGTCAGCTGCTGGAAGATTTATTTGTTGTGTCTTGTTGCTCGCTCATACAAAAGCCAGGGAAGAACTTTCAGAGTTTTGTTGCTGTCAAGAAAGGAGAACAAAGACTCATTGTGTTAAAAAGGTGAGAGATCAAAAAATAAACCAGGGTTTGTGCTGATGAACACTATTCAGATTTCCTGAATAACTAAGGCTACATAAGACTCCTTAAAAGCTGTTGGATCCTTCCCACCATTTCAGAACCTGAGAATCTTCCAAAAATGCTTTGATATTTCTATAATGAAGCTATTACACTTATAACCAGCTAACCTCTCCACCATCTGCTTTATTCCACAAGGGGACAGAGACATACAAAGTGAAGATATGCCAAACTTAAAAATCGTGGAGAACTTTATTTATGAGAGCATGAGATACCAGCCCGTTGTGGACTTGATCATGAGGAAAGCTTTACAAGATGATGTAATTGATGGCTACCCTGTGAAAAAGGGGACAAATATTATCCTCAATATCGGTCGCATGCATAAGCTTGAATTCTTCCCAAAGCCAAATGAGTTTTCTCTTGAAAATTTTGAGAAAAATGTAAGTTTTCTACCTCATTTCTCATGCAGCATTGGGTATTGTTTATTGTTAATGTCTCTTCCTCTTACTTTGATCAAGAACTTTGTGACCATAAGCCTGTTTTCCCTTTGTCTAAATGCCTAGTTACCTCTATATCCTGCTTATTGTTATTATTATCATTATTAGATCTAGACAGATATTATAATATAGAAAACTTTTTTTTCCAGACACAATAACTTTAAATAAAAGTTTCTAGTTAAATTTGCCAGGCACACATAGTTGTCATTATATCCCCTGACACTGGACATAATAAAGAGACACGGACAGCAACTTCAAAGAAATAAGTAGATGACCCACTTTGATACGCCAAAAATGGACTTCTTAGCAAAAACACCTGAAGAAATAGTTAAGCAAACAAAGAAACGAGAGATATGAGTGTCCAAGCCAGAAAAACACCTGTAAGATTTACATATTTCCCATCAAAAATGCCAGGTGTACCACATATGCCACACAAAAACGAACACCAATCAACCTGGTTAGCATTTCTAAACTGCTCTTTTATAACCTATAAAAATCTCTGCTCCATATTAAAAACAACAGCTCAAGAAAAAGAGTCTGTAGAAAATTCAAGAAGGGAGCAAGTGATGAAGTTTATTGAAATTATTATTCACTGTGAACGGGTTCCATTTTGCCACCCATTTTTATTCTAAGTATTTCTATCAAAATGGATATCTTGCTTATTTTATGAGTACATTTTGCTACTAAAAATATTTCTCCTTGACCAAATATTTAACCACACATTTTCTGTCTGACTTGATGCATTCTGTTTGCCACATAATTATTCTGGCAGGCTCAATTTTCCCACAGTTCTCTAAGTGAATAGCAATCCACAGCATTATTTATGATAAGATCCCATTGTTGGAATCTAAACATTTCTCCATTTTCCCAGGCTGTGCATTTGCCATTGTGCTGTACTGCCAGCTGCTGTACTTGCTCTGTATGATAAACACTTGCATTTACGTATCATTTTTCAAAAGGCACAGCTCAGTTCATTTGGAAAAAATTTAAACAGAAAACATTTTTCTCAGTCTGAAAATAAGGAGAGAAGGACACTTTTTTCCAGATGATTTAATATAAGCCAACCTTTTCTACTCTATTCTTAGGTTAAGTAGGAAATCAGAGCACAGCTAATATCTTACTTTTTAAAAAGGAAGTTACACAGATGAAGAAAAATAATTTATTTATAGCCAGACTTTCTTTTTAACTGATTTATTCAGTATCAATAAAAGTAGCAGAAACTGGCTGTGCATTCTTCAATAGTTTTGTGAATCCTGCATTTCATATTTCAATTCATAGGACAGGAGACCATTTTATAAGTATTATCTCTCTATTAAATATCAAACAAAATTTTTTACATTACATTTTATGAGAAATTAGTTCTTGGGAACATTAGCTTTATAATGGCAAATGTAATGGGGTGTATGGCTTTATGATTATCTTATGATTATCTTTAGATACGGCATCAGCCCATATTTCAGATATTTGTGAGCTTTATAATGAACATTTTCTGAAAAACTTTTTCATGAACTTTAATGCATTTGAAGAGCAGAAGCTTCACTCCATTTCACAGCTTGAGGTGAAATCCCTGTAGTTCACAGGACAAACAGACTGCAGTACATGCAGACTTAAATAGTTTAACTGTGCAATCCCTGCTACCTGAGCATTTCAAACATCCCACAGTCCTGTTGGTGTCTGCAGTTTGGCCTGATTTGGGTGGGAGGGCTGCCCAGTGTGAAACAAGTGATTGCTCCCAAAAAATTATTTCCACAAGTTTTTCAGAGTATACCTACTACTAATTTCCATCATAATTTTGGCTACTTTTATGAAGAAAAACCTGTCCTAAATTTTATTGCTCTTGTCATTCTGTGCAGGTCCCTTCACGCTATTTCCAACCGTTTGGATTCGGCCCCCGGAGCTGTGTAGGGAAGTTCATTGCCATGGTAATGATGAAAGCGATTCTGGTGACTCTTCTGAGGAGGTGCAGAGTACAGACAATGAAAGGAAGAGGCCTTAACAACATCCAGAAAAACAATGACTTATCCATGCACCCCATAGAAAGGCAGCCTCTGCTGGAGATGGTTTTCACACCAAGAAGAAACAAAAACGAGAATCAGGGTGACTAAAATGGATCAGCCATAGAGTTATCACAGGGCTTTCTCAGCCACAGCCACTAAGAAACACTCATCACTCCCAGTTAAATATTTAGAGTAAAATGTTTTGGTTTTAAAACCCAGTGTCCTGCTGCAGAACACCTGAAACTTCTTAGTAAGACCAGCTGAGAATGAGGTAATGAATATGAAACGTTAACATGAGTGTTACATGGAGGGTAACACACAGCCCCACCTCCTCATCTGGTCAGTTGTAGAAATTTTCCACCTCTCTTCAGTTTGGTAAAAAGGAATTTAAACTCTCTCTCAGCTAGGTTCTACCAAATCCTTTTTGCCCAGGTTTTAATTGCTTAATTCTATTTCAGACAGTAAGATTTGGAGTTGTTGACCACGTTCCCACATCACGAGGGAGTGTCCCTCCCTAATTACCCAAATTAGCCTCTGTTTCTTTCTCCTGTAACAGCACTGGGCTCTATCCTGCTTTCAAGAATCTTGCTTTGTTCCCACTGATCTAGAGAGACTCAGCAGCACAAGAAAAAAAACCTGTCTAAAGAGGCAAATTTCACTGAATAAATAAATATATGCTCACAGTTTCTCAGTGGCAAAGGAGAAAATTTCTGAAATAATAGGCAGATTTCTAGAGAACATTTTTAAAGGTGTTCTGCATAAGCAGGTTTTTATTTTAATTACAAACTAGGCTTACATTTATACTCAGTCCTTAATAGGAAAACACTAAGTTACTACCCAAGAGGTCTTGTTCAAAGTTGACCTATCTTGAAATCTGTACAACCTGAGCATTGATATCTCTACTTGCCTAAGGATGAGTTGGTAGTTTGGTCAAGTAAAAAGAGATCTTCCTGGCTTAACAACAACATTCCTTGACAGAGACTTTGCATTTCCATTAAGCCTGAGTTTTCATACTGTATAACACAAAGAAAGGGATTTTCTGGATAAAGTGCCTTGATAAAGACAACCAACCAATGTACAATAGGATTTATATTAATCTTTTCCTTCCAAGTCTTTTAAACTATAAAAAGATGAAAAAAAAAAAGGGGGGGGGAGAGGGAAGAGAGAAAAATCATTCATGTCTTTACTTTGAAAATATAATTACAATTAATTAAATGAATTAATCTATTCCTTCAGACCACTGATCTCAGATGCAGGTCTAGCAGAGGAAGATCTATCAGTAGCATATAAAAACTGCATAAACCTGACAAATAATCATCTGTTCCAGCCCAGGGTAATGAATTAGGCTGGTGACTTAGGATGAGGAGAGGAGCTGCATATTTAGATCAATCCTCTAAACAACATGCAAATTTTCTAGAGTAATTTAAAAAAATCAAACTTGAAAGCAGAATAATTTAATGCAGCCAAGTTACTTTTAAAGCTTCCTCTGTAACATTTGCATTGTACCCAAAAGTGAGAACTGTGAAGGGAAATCCCATACCACCTTGCCCATACAGATGAAATTTGGCATTTGAAGACACACAGAAGTAGGATTTAAACTCAATGGTCTTTTCCAACCTAAGGGATTCTACAATTCTAGGATTACTATTTTTTAAGTCATGAAGTGACACAGTGGTATGAATCTTTGGAATATCTAATCTAACCCCTATTTCTACATTCTCTGTACCCCTTAAACTAGGATATTGTTAGAGCAGTTTGGAGAAGAAAAAAAAACCAACAAAAAAACCCCAGCCATGGTTTACTCATTCCCATTCTTACTCATTCTATATCATAAAACATCCCAGAGTACTTCAGTGGACAAGCATTTCTCATTTGTATGAGAACACCAAAACCAAAAACACTTAAGGGTTTTTTTTCCTTAGGATGAAACTACTATTTTATACACAGGGTGCATCTTTGCTTATTTCACACACAAAAGCATTTTTGTAGTGATGATTTACTCTCTGATATTCCCACCCCATAATTATAGGTCTCTCCCAAGTAAAACTTTTCTCAAGGTTGGAATTAATAAATTATCATTCAAATTTTGACATAATTACATGAAATCAAATAGATAGAAAGTGCATGCTGTTCTGATTTCTTGAATGTATTACATTTTGTTGAATTTGTAGGCTGGAATTTCAGAAACATGATTACCATAATTACTCTATGAAAGAAATAAAGCAGTATCATTTTTTACTTTTTCTAAGCAAGCCTACAAAATTATTTCCCATTGCATTTTAAGTATATTCCTCTGGTATGCTTTGCACATAGTCTTTCTGGTCTTCAGATTTCCACAGTACTTAGTTTTGTCCACATGTGGACAGCAGACCTGTTAATTAATCCGAGCTGTTAACTGATCTGAGCCATTAGCTCATCTGAGTTCTGCTCTCCCTGACTTGATTATGGCTGTTACACAGTGCTCTATTTGCATGAATATTTGCACTCTAAGGCCCTTTTCTCCTTCCCATACACTTATATCTGCTTGAGAACTGCAGTTGGTGAAGCAGCATTTCAAAGCTTGCCATGTGGATACAAACAGTTTCAATCTTTCCAATGCACATACACCACTGTACAGAACAGAGCTCTGATTTTAAATGGTGTTTTATTACCAGGTACTGTATAAATTTAAGTGACTTTTTAACCACATCAAGTGTACTGTCATCAAGTGACTATTCCATGAATGTTCAATACACTGACACAGAACAAACTTGACGACTTTGTTTTATACATCACTGTGATTATGAGCTGCTCACGGGGCATAAGTGTAGATGTTGTTAGAAAATAAAATAATGATCAAATAAAAGTTGTATGCACAAAATCAAGTCTAAAGTGGTGTTTCATCATGTTTTCCCAACCTGAGAATCACAAAATAGTATTAAAGGGAATGAGTGTGTCTGCAGGCACGAACTGATTACTGAAGTATTAGATACAAGGATGGAACCTGGGATGTTCTAAAATCAAAACTTCCACTGATTTTAGAGGATATATTAGTGCAAATACATTTTTAATAATAGTAAGAAAACATAAATAAAGTAATTTAGGTTCATACAAGACTCCTTTCCTGGTAATGCACTTCATCAAAGCTTTAAAAGAAGGGAGAAGAGGTAGTTTTTAGTGATTCTCAAGGTAACAGGGATTACTGAATGTAAAAAAAAGCTTGGCTTGATGATACAAAGGGCTCAGCTATTTGTGAGAAAAGTGACTAAAGTAATAAAAAAAATGAAACAAAGACAATAATTAAACTGAATACACAGTTCAAAGTAAATTTCATCTCTTTTTCCACTCATAACAAAATGGCATGAC
>NW_020955310.1:107994-117554 GCF_003031625.1 Empidonax traillii
GGGGGGGGGGGGAGAGAAAAATCATTCATGTCTTTACTTTGAAAATATAATTACAATGAATTAAATGAATTAATCTATTCCTTCAGACCACTGATCTCAGATGCAGGTCTAGCAGAGGAAGATCTATCAGTAGCATATAAAAACTGCATAAACCTGACAAATAATCGTCTGTTCCAGCCCAGGGTAATGAATTAGGCTGGTGACTTAGGATGAGGAGAGGAGCTGCATATTTAGATCAATCCTCTAAACAACATGCAAATTTTCTAGAGTAATTTAAAGAAATCAAACTTGAAAGCAGAATAATTTAATGCAGCCAGGTTACTTTTAAAGCTTCCTCTGTAACATTTGCATTGTACCCAAAAGTGAGAACTGTGAAGGGAAATCCCATACCACCTTGCCCATACAGATGAAATTTGGCATTTGAAGACACACAGAAGTAGGATTTAAACTCAATGGTCTTTTCCAACCTAAGGGATTTTACAATTCTAGGATTACTATTTTTTAAGTCATGAAGTGACACAGTGGTATGAATCTTTGGAATATCTAATCTAACCCCTATTTCTACATTCTCTGTACCCCTTAAACTAGGATATTGTTAGAGCAGTTTGGAGAAGAAAAAAAACAACAACAAAAAAAAAAACCAGCCATGGTTTACTCATTCCCATTCTTACTCATTCTATATCATAAAACATCCCAGAGTACTTCAGTGGACAAGCATTTCTCATTTGTATGAGAACACCAAAACCAAAAACACTTAAGGGTTTTTTTTCCTTAGGATGAAACTACTATTTTATACACAGGGTGTATCTTTGCTTATTTCACACACAAAAGCATTTTTGTAGTGATGATTTACTCTCTGATATTCCCACCCCATAATTATAGGTCTCTCCCAAGTAAAACTTTTCTCAAGGTTGGAATTAATAAATTATCATTCAAATTTTGACATAATTACATGAAATCAAATAGATAGAAAGTGCATGCTGTTCTGATTTCTTGAATGTATTACATTTTGTTGAATTTGTAGGCTGGAATTTCAGAAACATGATTACCATAATTACTCTATGAAAGAAAGAAAGCAGTATCATTTTTTACTTTTTCTAAGCAAGCCTACAAAATTATTTCCCATTGCATTTTAAGTATATTCCTCTGGTATGCTTTGCACATAGTCTTTCTGGTCTTCAGACTTCCACAGTACTTAGTTTTGTCCACATGTGGACAGCAGACCTGTTAATTAATCCGAGCTGTTAACTGATCTGAGCCATTAGCTCATCTGAGTTCTGCTCTCCATGACTTGATTATGGCTGTTACACAGTGCTCTATTTGCATGAATATTTGCACTCTAAGGCCCTTTTCTCCTTCCCATACACTTATATCTGCTTGAGAACTGCAGTTGGTGAAGCAGCATTTCAAAGCTTGCCATGTGGATACAAACAGTTTCAATCTTTCCAATGCACATACACCACTGTACAGAACAGAGCTCTGATTTTAAATGGTGTTTTATTACCAGGTACTGTATAAATTTAAGTGACTTTTTAACCACATCAAGTGTGCTGTCATCAAGTGACTATTCCATGAATGTTCAATACACTGACACAGAACAAACTTGACGACTTTGTTTTATACATCACTGTGATTATGAGCTGCTCACAGGGCATAAGTGTAGATGTTGTTAGAAAATAAAATAATGATCAAATAAAAGTTGTATGCACAAAATCAAGTCTAAAGTGGTGTTTCATCATGTTTTCCCAACCTGAGAATCACAAAATAGTATTAAAGGGAATGAGTGTGTCTGCAGGCACGAACTGATTACTGAAGTATTAGATACAAGGATGGAACCTGGGATGTTCTAAAATCAAAACTTCCACTGATTTTAGAGGATATATTAGTGCAAATACATTTTTAATAATAGTAAGAAAACATAAATAAAGTAATTTAGGTTCATACAAGACTCCTTTCCTGGTAATGCACTTCATCAAAGCTTTAAAAGAAGGGAGAAGAGGTAGTTTTTGGTGATTCTCAAGGTAACAGGGATTACTGAATGTAAAAAAAAGCTTGGCTTGATGATACAAAGGGCTCAGCTATTTGTGAGAAAAGTGACTAAAGTAATAAAAAAAATGAAACAAAGACAATAATTAAACTGAATACACAGTTCAAAGTAAATTTCATCTCTTTTTCCACTCATAACAAAATGGCATGACAAATTCAGTTTGTATTCAATATCTACTTTATTTCACTGTCAAATAAAAGCTTTCAGAGTGATAATTCTTACACCTGGCTAAGTGACAGAACTGGGAGGTAGTAAAAGGCACATTAAAGGAAAAAAAAAATCACAAGAACTCCTTAACATTGCTGTAAGTAGACAGATTTTTCAGACAGCAACCTGATCTTGAGACACTCTCAGTGAAAACATTTATCTTAGAATTTTATGAGCTTTAGTAGTAATTTTTAAACATTAAAAAAGAATTTTTGTTTTATAGATTGTTCACTTTCTGTATTCTCCTGTACAATCCAATGTTATAGCCTCAGTTAATATCCCATCGACAGTTTATAGGAGGAAAGAAATATACTGCTATTAGATACAGGAAAACAGTTAAAACATTGGACCAAATCTGCTCAGATCCAGAGTGAAATAAATCCTTCTGTAATTTAAGACTGGAATTTGCTATTAATTAGCAGATTATAAGTTTTAAACAGGTAATTATCCAGGACTTAACAGGTTAAGACTGTTAGGAATCAAAAGAACTTTACCTATCTACTATTACTGTAAGCCCTAAATGTTATATGTTTATAAAAGTGCTAGTTTTGCACACTGCTATAACTCTTAACCTTTTCAAACTCAGACCTCTGACTTTACAACATAGACAAAATCTACTCTACTGTGGCACTCATTCCATTCCAATACATCAATGCGTTAGAAAGAAAACCACGTGAACTACAGCCACTCTAAGAAACCCGCTGCTTCCATTAACTAGGAAGCCTTTACGCTGCCCCTGTTCTTGCTATCACCTCTTTGGTTGCAGGTAACTTTGTTTAGGTACCGATGTGTTTGAGGTGTCTGAGCGGGGCCCAGCAGATGGCGCGCACACAAAGTTTATTCCACCGCAAACCCAGAACAGGTTTGGCCAAGTCTGCCTTGGCGGGCCAGAGCTGAAAGCCAAAGAGACCCCTGGTCTCACTTAGCTGTTGAACACCCTTTTAGGAAGACGTGGAGTCATTCCAGAGCCATCCAAAGTGTAAATGCGGAGAGAAAACCATCCATAATAGCGCAGACAGAACTCAACAGCATTATTCCAATGTACACTGGCATTAGAACATTTTCAAATATCACCTTTTGCTTAAAGTGTTCTCCCAGTCTGGTCAAGCAGAATCTGTATGTAGCATTTAGCATCAAGATCAACAGAACCCTACCTAGTAGGGCTCAAAATGATTTCTGAGAAACTGCAGGGCTTTGCTGGTATTTTAATTCAGCCTAACAATTAATTTGATGTATTGATACTAAAACACTTTCTCTTAATATGATATTTTAATACAATATTTTCCCTGTTGCTTACTTAATTTAATTTACTGCATTTATGGCATTATTCCACAGTCCACAGTAGAACAGCAATCTCTAAGGAAACATGAGGGTCTTTGAAGCAAAGTCAAATTTTGTGCTTGATCCTTCAATGACTAATGAGGGTTGAATATTAGAAAGAAATTCTTTACAGAGAGAGTGATCAGGCATTGGAATGGCCTACCCAGAGAGGTGGTGGATTCACCATCCCTGGAGGTTTTTAAGACAAGGCTGGATGTGGCACTGAATGCCATGATTTGGTAATCACAGTGGGGTTGGATCAAGGGTTGGACTTGATGATCTCAGAGGTCTCTTCCAACCCAGTTAATCCTATGATTCTATGATAATGCAGGTCCTAACACTTCATGCAGCCTCACCACACTTCTACAGTAGGTTGAAACTTAGCAGGACAAGAACTGAGTAGATCTTCAAAACAACTCTTTATTCTTCAAATAATTGCTGGTCCAAATCAAGCCAGATGCAAAAGAAAGGATACATTTGGCACAGTGTGCACAACTCCATTAAACCACCTGATTAGAGCTGAAAATACCTCCCATTGGATTTCAATCATTTAATTCCTCTTTCATTTTAGAAGGACTGATTAGCATTTCACTCAATGCTTTATAAGCTTCTCCTTACCTTGTAATGATATGTAGATGGAGTTGAATTTCACTCTCCATTTAGCAGACATTGAAAGATTCTTGGCAAGTAATTATCGATCAAAATAGTTATATTCAGAAACTGCACCTTCTAACACCTATACACATATTTTTATTTATATTCACCTTTTTTCATTCCAATAACTGTTAGAGGATATTTTCCAGTGTTAAACAATAGTTCAAGAGAGACATGAAAAGAGTATAAATCAGTATTATTATAATATTAAGTATGATGCTAAATGCATTAAGAAAATTGCCACTTCCATTTCAGAAAGCACAAATTTTGCAAAAGAATTAGATCAAGCTACGGAATGAATACTAAAGCAGCTGCAAATGGATCTTCTTCTGTTTGATGTGAAATGTTTTCAAATGAAATTTCACCGGCTCAGATGTATAAATACAAATCAAACTGTATTCACTGGTCTTGTTTTCCTTCTTATATGAAGGACAATGCAAAGAAGATAAATTCATTTTACAAAAAAGTTATCAATCCATTATGTTACTTCACCTAAGGATCTCAAAGCACATTGTGAGTATCGATTAAGTCTTTGAAATGGAGCTGACTTGCTAAACCCCTGCCCCAGGGAAAGTTTACAGTAAAAAAAACCAGTAACTATGTAGCTCTGGAACTTATGGTTTGTGGGCCCCTTCACTCAGACAACATTTGATCAAAACCCCAAGACAACTGGGGCCGTAATCCTGGTTAAATGCCTTTGCTTAGATGCCAGGATATATTTCAGAGTCTGTATCTATAAGGATGTATCCCTCGTGTGAGGGAATAAGATACGGCAAATATTCCTCAAACACAACATAAATCACACGATCGAACAGTTCAAACAAAGGGCAGTAGAGCAGGAACTACATAAGGGACAACACTTTGGTTCCATCCTGGAGTAAAACTCAGGGACAGCAGAAAGTTGCAGATTACACCAAAATGAGAAGTTAAGTCAGCTGTTAGTGCCAGTATGCACAAGTGGCTACAGGGAACCTACAGGAAGAAAAGATGACAACACCACCAGGAGTAACACTTCCTCATCAGAACTGGGGACAGGACGTCTTGTTGTGACACTCCACCAAAGAAAGAACAGCCATCAACACTGGGACTCTACACACAACCAAAATATGAGAACACTTCAAAAGTGATCTATAACAGCCTGTTAAAACATGTCAGTTGTGATTTTTATTGCTTGCTTATTGTTATTAACCAGTTACCAGTAAATTACTGACTCTATATTATGTTTCTCTTTGTTGCAGGCAAATATTCAATTTAAAATAACAAGTGCAAGAACCTCGAAGTTTGGTTGGCTGTTTTTTTTAACAGTTACTTAAAATTATATCAAGGAGTGACAGCTCCCTATTTTCAGTTCCAGCTGCACACTATAGCTCTTTGTCATTCTATTGAATGTCACCTGGCAGATACAAAAGTCTGTTGAAATTCTCTTATATTTGAGTCTTTTATCACTAACCAGTTCTGAAAGGGCCGTAGAAACTGTAATATGAGTCAACAAAGGATAAATTGTTTTGGAAAACTGCATCTTATAGGGTTAAAAGGTTTTCCTACAGCAATGCTGGTACAAAGCATTGCCATGGGATAGTGAGGTTTGCGATTCGTGGGACAAGGAAATCTTTGCAGACAACACAAAAAAGTTATACTCCCTAGTGAACATTCCCTCCTGGGCTCTCACTGTATTCTTTGGATACTGTGCTCAAAAAACCCTGGAAGAGCTCGAGTTTCAGAAACCCAAGGCTCTGCAATGTAGCTAATACTGCTGACAGCAGAGTCCGAGTGCATGTTATTGTAAAAAAATTGTTAAAAAAAAAAAAAAAGAGAAAACCCACCTCTATACAAATCCACAACCCCCCATATTTTCTAAAAGAGGGAGCAGTGATGCAGTATGCAATACTGATGTGAAGGAATGCTCTCCAAACTTTAAAAACTATAGAAAGCCCAATTTTGTCATGTTTTTTAAAGTTGTCAAGTTATGGATCATCAATTTTTGAGCAGGTTCAATCATGATATTGGACCTACCTAAATTTTAATATTTATGAAATTTTCTGTTTGAGTCTGCTAACATGAATGTTTCCACATTAATTTTTTTATTATTAAATTCCCCAATCTCCTCTGAGAATTCAAGGAGTTCTCTGTAGAACAGAGCACAAATAGAACAATCCAATCCAACCCAAAATCTTGCTTCAGTATTCAGCTTCTGAAGAGGTTGATTTATTAGTATAGTGTTTCTGTGACACCACAGTCTTTTAAACAAAATACCACAGACTGGACTTGGATCAGAGTAAAAACCCTTAATGAATATTACTGCAGTGAAGTCTTTGCGAATCCAATGACTATTTATGTATTGGTTCACAGTTTGAAAAGTTAAAAAATAAACTGAAGGGTGACATTTATTCACCAAGCCTTTTTAGAACTTACAATGTGTGGTTTAAAGAGGTTCACATCAGTATTCTAAGCAAGTCTAATGAAATGTCATATAAAATCAGTGGGATTTAGAAGTCTAAGTGCTACAATTGCTCCTGAGAGCAAGGAAAAATTAATTCTAAACATATTTTAAAATTAATAGCAAAGACACCATGTTCTTCTAATTGATTAGCAATAAACAGCAGTACCTATGTACAATGTAAATCCTAGACAAAGTCTTCCTTTGGCCAGTTGTATGAGATACTGTACAGTTTACTTCATCTGTAAAGCATTGCCATTATTATTTTTCATAATGTTTTAATTCTGAAATATTTGTGCCACAACTTGTTTTTGGACAGATTCTGAACTTCCTTGGAGAAAAAAAGGCACTCATAACTGATATTGTCTTAAAATCCATTTCCAATGGATTAAAAACAAAAACCAAACAAACACACCACCCCCCAAACAACAAGAAAAACTCCAAAACAAAACAAAAGAAAAAAAACCTTTTCAACTCCTGAAAATTTAACTTCAGGTTACATTCAGTGACGCATTTTCACAGGCTCCTATAGCAGCCAGACATCTATATTAACCTCTGCTAGAAGTCAAAACATGTATCTACGAAAACTAAGGATTTCATTAACACATTTTAACAGCCGTTTCTGAAATTACCGTCTGACCACAGGTATTTTCTAACCCTTCAGTATAATTTTGGGCCTTGATGTTACAGAAAAAGCAGAAATGGATATGCATTAACTATGCAAGACTAGAAAGCATATGGTTTCTTGATTAATTTAAATAAGCATTGAGAAGTTTAATGAAGAAAAATAATTGCCCTCCTGTTGCTAATGATGATTCTGCCAGGTTATTAAAAAAAAAAAAAATGTGATGCGTTGCATCTTCTGTATGTAACCTGGTAGAATATCAAAATGGGGAAACGAGGATTGCTTTCACTAAAATTTCCACACACATCTGTGTATGTAGAAGAGTAACACAGACATTGCTAATCCCATTTACTGCAAACGGTTTTGGTTTTTTCTTTCTGTGCAACATAAGTTCAACTCAGCCTACAGACAAGGTAAGATTTACTATTGTGAAAGCAGCTACACAAACTCAAACCCATAAATCTAATCACCAGCAGAACATACTTTGAGTTGTGTGTTGAGATGGATTTTGAAGAAAAAAAAGGCACATTCATTTCAAGAAAAAAAGTAACATGAGATGACAATATTTACCACAGGCACAGTGCACAAGAAAAAGAGGATCTCTTTCCAGCCTGTAAGGATGGATTCCATCCAATAGGGATGGAATGTTAGATGAATCTGCATTTCTCTTTTAGTACTTAGTGTCTAGTATTGCTGGCTATGTTAAGTTCAATGATTTCATCCTAAATCACAGTTCTTTGCAGTTATGACAAAAAAATCCACATGATTATCAAACTCTCATCATAAAGGTCTGAGTGAAAGGCCAAGATTTACTTGAGATCAAGACTGGGAAGAGGAGGAGAAGGAAATCACAACAAAGGTTTCACACACAGCCCACTGAAGGCACAAGAAGCTTTCCCTTTTGCACACTTTAGCTCAAGTTCTGTATGTTTTATAAAAATAAGAAGAGTGATGAATGACAGGGTGAAGGAAGAGTTGACAAACATCATCTCAGATTGCAGACATTTGCCACACTGCCAAATGCTGTTTATAAAGCCTAAAGGTAGTCCCTATGACTACCACCCTGCTTGCAGGAGCAGATAATTCCAGTTCATTCCAGGAATGGGTTGCTCTCCTGTTGCTTTTCTGTTACTTTTGACAGGCAGCAGTTCAGTTTTCATCTCCGCTCTAGTTGTTGACTTATCTAACACAGCCCTTACTAAGAGCTATAACATGGTCAAGGATTGCTCTCTGGATCTCTGGGACACACAGGCAATCCTCACAAGCCATCCCAATGTCAAAACAATGGAAATAATATGTATTTATTATAAAATTTTAGCAGCTTTACCAGGCTTGTCAATTATAAAACCCAAACCAGAAATACTGTCTTGATCTAATGATATTGGCTCCATCTCAGTGGACAGCTGAAGAATCAATCAGTAGTAGCTTTAATTTTTTACCATCAAAGAGTCTTCTCAGAATGTCCCTGCCTTTCTATACAAAAGGGTGAATCTCTGACTTCCCTACCTACAGGCCCAGAAACCAGGATCTTTTCCTATTTAACAGACATAGGAACATGAGAGTCTCTAGCTGGGACATAATGTGTTCTTTTGCTTTGTTCAGGTCATCTCTCAGTCAGCAGACAATGGTTGTCTTTCAGCAGTACTAGGAAATCTTGTGGAGTGTTCTCCTTCTCCTCTTATCAAAGCTCTCCCTTTTGCTACTTAGACATTTCAGACACCGCAGTTCTTAAAACTAGGTATTATATAGGACATATTGTACAGATCTCGAAGACAGATGGCACTCAGAGACATTGTGTCACCACAGCAAGTTGTGAAAGGTTATTTTATCAAAATTATTAAAAACATCCCTTATGAGTCCTATTGAAATAATGTCACAAAAAATCCCATCCCTTCTGACTGCCTGGTTCTACTCTGCCTCTTGATGAGTTTTCACAGAGAGTCTCTGGACAAGGAAAGATCAGATAATCCAAACACTCAACAAGTCATACTTTCTAAAAATTCTTGATTTTTCCAGGCGGATGTTCAAAAGTGCTGAAGGGGTAAAACTTGAAACTTCTTTGTGACAAGGTAAAACATACAAAATGATGCTGACATAGCTCCAGTCTGTGCTTGACTGTAATGAATTACCAAACTAAAAGCACTTAAGCGCTCAGAAGGATTGTATGCAGGAGAAAGTCTAATTAATGCAAATTCTATAAGAGGAGTATTGTATCTTTTGGTAATCAAGTTTCATTAGAAATAGAGAAGCAGAGGCACAGAATTAAATTG
>NW_020955310.1:117759-119926 GCF_003031625.1 Empidonax traillii
GACATAGCTCCAGTCTGTGCTTGACTGTAATGAATTACCAAACTAAAAGCACTTAAGCGCTCAGAAGGATTGTATGCAGGAGAAAGTCTAATTAATGCAAATTCTATAAGAGGAGTATTGTATCTTTTGGTAATCAAGTTTCATTAGAAATAGAGAAGCAGAGGCACAGAATTAAATTGATTGATTAAATTGATCTATTGTTTTCTGGATGAGAAAGAACAATAGCTAATGCTTGGCACTCACAAATCAATTTTTGAGAGACAGAAGGATAAGACTAACAAACCTTGTTAAAACAAGAAAATCTAAAACATATTTAAAAAATAAAATTAGGAAAAAGCTTTATATTCTGTTCTGAATAATGAGAAGGCTTTGCTGGTCAGTCATCATGATACAATGACCACAGTACCTTCCCATCTACCAAACGCAGTAGAAATGCCAATTTCTCAGACTAACACACAGTTAGATGGTCCACAAAGTGTGAATCAAGGTACAAAGTTCTGATATCCTGAATGTCAAAGGTAAATATGTTTATTAATCACCCTTCCTTGGCTCTGTATATCTTAGAAAGGACTGATATTCAACAATCATTTTGATAAAGAAATCAAAAATAATAATTCCACTCTCAGTTCTTACTGGGCAGCAAAAAAATTGCTCAGCTGGGAATAATTTAGCAGTATATGTTTGGTTTATTCATATGAAGGAATAAAATTTTTGTGAGAAAGTTTTCTTGCATTTCAAAGACAGCCCTAACCTGTGAGTGGCCATTGGCTTATTATCACTTTAGAGAAATATATAGTGTAAAAAAAAAAAAAAAAAAAAAAAAAAAAAAAAAAAAAAAAAAAAAAAAAAAAAAATATCAACAAGCCAGCAAAGATGTACGCAACCTACACATAAAAAATGGCTTATTGCGGTATCTTCAGCATTGTCCTGTGCTATTGCTCACTAAAAGATTCAATATCAAATAAGGGAGAGATCTGAATATTAAATATATATGTAAATTCATTTCTGAACTGTGAGCAAGACAAAAACCTCCAAGTTTACAAAGCTACTATCCATAAATTTCAAATACTCCCAATTTTTCAGAAACTCGATACTGAGTGCTTTATTCAACCCAACACTAATTTTTCTTCTCTACATGAAACAGGACAAGTCAAACCTGAAATCATTTATCTGAACATCCTAATTTTCCAAGTTTGTTGAGTTCAAAAAATAAAACAAATAAAAATTTGATGAGATAATGGCTCAGAAATAGATCAAAGTAACAGCGTTCTGGAACTGGGATTACATTGCTGGCCTTTATAGATTGTGTTGATGCAATTAAGAGTTGTGCTTCAGAGATTAAAGGTGAGGTCAATTCACTGGCAATTATGCAAAGAAAATGGATCAGCAAATGAAATTCTTCTACAAGATAAAAATGGACACATTGATTGAGCTTTTTTTATCAATTTCTATTTTTATTTTGTTCCTATTTTCCTCTTTGTTCAATAATGAAGGGGAGGGGATGTAGGCATCCAAGCTTGAGCCCCCATATGCAGAACAAAGTTTCCATTGCTGCACATTTTCAAACTGGGTGTTAATTTCTGCCAATTTTATCTCAACTTTGCCATGGGACATCTGTTCTTGTGTGCTGTGTTATATTATTAACACTTTCTACACACTGTTACAGGAACAGAACATGGACAATAATTTTGAAAGACTGTCCCTGCTTTAACTGAAGAATTCTAGAATGTGCTTTTTAAAAATTAAAATGCCAGCACAGCTCTCTCATTATGGGAACAGCTGAACTTCTATTTCTAAGTTGAGGGAGTAAGAAGAAACCAGATGTAGTGCAATATGCACTGCATGACAAACTTAGTTACTTAATGGTCTGTGTTATACAGTACAAATGGGAGATACTTTGCCCTGCTAAGTGCTTGAAGTTTTTGAACAATGCGGCTCCAAATCACTCCAGGTTCTTTTTAAGAGCAAAAACCCAACTACAATACACTTTCCATCAGCAAAATAAGCCCCATTTTTCTCAAAAAGGAGATTCCCTAAAGATGGAATCAATTCCTCAGATTCCTTTTCCATTCAAATCTAAATGAACTTCATTTTATATAACTAAGGATAAGACCAAATTTGTCTGAAGCTTCAAAATTAACACTGCAAACACAACCTTGTGGTTTAA
>NW_020955310.1:120273-253735 GCF_003031625.1 Empidonax traillii
TTCCATCAGCAAAATAAGCCCCATTTTTCTCAAAAAGGAGATTCCCTAAAGATGGAATCAATTCCTCAGATTCCTTTTCCATTCAAATCTAAATGAACTTCATTTTATATAACTAAGGATAAGACCAAATTTGTCTGAAGCTTCAAAATTAACACTGCAAACACAACCTTGTGGTTTAATCCATCAAACAGCATTAAGTTAGAGCTGGATGTCAATTTGTAATAAAGATTTGGCTAAATTTAGCATTCTCAGAACAGCAGCATTATTTGAGAAAAGGGAGACAGTAATCCCAAACGACTGGTTTAAAAGCTGCTTCTCTCTGTTGGCCAAAGGTTAAAGTCTTTATCCTAACGAGCATTTTCATGTATGTTTCATAATCAAAAATAGGTGTTAAAAGGTTTCCAGAGTAACATGGGCTGAGCTAAAACTTAGGTCAGGGAAAACAATGGCAAAATATTTTGATCATATTCCTAAATATCAATGTAAGGTTTCAAATAGTTTTCATTGGTGAAATCTAGAATAATTGCACTGATAGTTGAAACCCAAAGCTGTGTGCCTTGAAATAGGTTCAGGGTTTATTACTAATGCATCACTAGTGCCATCAGGTCAATGGACTTGGGCAGGAAAGAAAATAAAGGTCCTTGCTTCCAAAACATCTTTCTTAGGATTACTTAGGTACCTGGCTTCAGTGTCAGCTTGCTTATGCAGTGAAAGAAAGAGCATATGGGCAAAAACATATATATGCCTGCATTGAAATGACTCTCTGGATTACTGTGTTGACCTAATAATAAGGAGGTCACGAATACAAATGGGATTCCATGTTTTAGAACTGAAACAAAGCAACAAACTCTATACTGAAACCATGAAATGTGCCATGATGCAGAGAACCCACTTGCCATCCTGATTTCCTCAGCCTCTCTGTAGCTCCAAATCCAATCCATTTCTCCACACACCACACACACTCCCAGCCACTCTTGGTGAGTTTTCTGTGCTGTGTTACTCATGCTACAGCTCAATCCCACTACCCCTTGTACGCCCCTGGTACGGTGCCCTGATCCCTTGTGTCAGATGCAGCTGGTCGCCCTGCTTTTGTCATCTGCTGGATGACAGGGATCCTTGCAGAGGGCCAGGCAGAGCACAGCACAGGCTGCCCACGTCAAGTGATTTGCGACATCAGAAGGTCCCCCCTCAACAGGTCTTCCGACAGGAGTGCTCTCATGACCCCAGTTAAAGTTGTCCCACCACTCCACTCATCCCTCACTTCCACCGCTGTCCTACAGTTTTACTTCTCCCATAGAATGTCAAGTTGTTTACAAGTTGTTCTTTGTCTCTGAGCTGCAACAGTGGCTAGTGAGAGGACTGGGAGGCTCTTAATTAACTTCTTTTTGGACCTACAGTAGTTCACAATCTTCCCACCTTACTGGCAGACCTATATTTCAAACCATTTCAGGAGCAGCTCCAGCAGAAGCTCCTGCTGCTGTCTTCACCAGAATAGCCATTGCTGTTTCTAAAGGAAATTTGAAAATGCTTCAAGTGGTTGTGCCAAACTATTGTTGCTCATTTCAACTCAGGTACCGACAGAAATTTGGGCTGGCACGAAAACCAATGAATAACAGGGCTTTTTAAAACAGGTAACAGAACAACAACCATCTCAAAGTAAACCAGGCAAGAGATACCATTTCAGATTTCGCTTTCTGATAAAGCCTTGTCTTATATTCAGGCCAAAAGATTAAATGCAGAAGAAAACACGTCTTTACATTTAAAAGCTTGGTTGTGTGTTTTTCCTGCAGAAAACTGAGTGCAGAATTGGCCAGTGTTCCAACGAATTAGGTTGCCAGCTCTTTGGCAGAGGAGTCGGGCCTTGTTTTATGTGTTGTAAAGACTCAAGTCACTATGGGCAGCAAACCTCCAACTGGTAAAAAACCATACTTTTATACTATTATGTCAGATATGATAAAAATGTGGCAGCAAGGCCAATATTAAGCCAATTAGGCTTAAAGTAGGTATGACTTAAGCATTTATATAGGTTACTATTACTAATGAACACACCCTGTGGACACTTACTTTGATGTAAGAGAGGTTTACCCAAAATTTGGTATGACTGAAAGAAAACATAGGAAGTTACTTTAAAATGTGAGGAGCAAAAGAAGTTTAAAGCTTTTATTTGATTCAAATAAATTTTTAACAAGTATAAAACTGAGGAGTATATTCTAGGCCCTGTAAGTTCACTAGAGATGAAGTAAGAAGAGTACAAGATAACTGAGAACTTTGGACTGTGTATGTACAGAATAAGTGCTGTTTCTCTCCACCACAAACATCCCTGCATTGATCAGTCCAATTGTAGCAAGGATAAAGGAAAGCTGTACAGCACCTGTCACATGAGCCAATACTCACAACACAGTCTATGGACTGACTTAAAGTTGATAAGAGTGAAACTCAATGTAATTTACGTTATCAGGGAACACTTCCATATTACTTCTTACTGAAGGAGTTTTACTTCAGTAACTGTCACTTAAAACAAAAGCATGGTAAGTTCTGAAAGAGTTCTCACATGCTGCAAAAAAACCCAAAACCCTGCTCCAAGACAAATGCACAGTGCAAAGAGTTAACATTTCCACTCAGAGACCCTCATCTGGACAAGAAACAAACTAATAAGATAGATATGCCCTTAATCTTGCTAGCCTGCCAATAATCCAGCTGTGTTATAATGGCAGACACAATGGTATGGGAGTGACATCCCCATCATGATAAACAGCTAAAACAGAGACAATTTCATTACAAACCAAAATGAACATTTTGTCAGCTGTTACTATAATACACAACTGCTGAAAATAGGGTCTCACAAATAATGATAAATATTCATTAGGACATCATTACAAGGCTGTGAAAAACACGGCTCAAACAGAGCTACCATTGCTGGCATGTCCTTTGTACAAGTCACTACACCTTCTCCCTAGACGCTGACTCTCTTAACTGATTCTGAGCAATCGGTTTTCCTAAACACCAGTAGGAAACACGAATGTTTAGGATTTCATGACAGACCCTCAGTGCCTCACAGGAGCAAGCTTTTAAAGAGAAACAAAAGGAGAAGACAGTCTACAGGCAGATGGTAGGCAGCCAGGGGAAAGTCATGCTGTGTTGGCTGACCAGCTAAAAGGAAACAGAGGGAGATGGTCCAGCACACCCATTGTGGAGGAGACAAGGGGAAAACCTGGGGGAGAATCACAAACAGCTTGCTTCTGTTGCTGGTGCTCCTATTCCCTGAAGTGCAAGGGATCAGGACACAGTGGAAATTGGCAAGGAAAATGCCACACCATCCCAACACCACTTGGCACTACTGCCTCTTTCCTCTCTGTTACTGTAACTGCTTAGGCTGTCACAGTTTTGTACTGAAGCTGCTTAAAACATTCAAGGAGTAAGTAGGTGACAAAGATAAAGTCTCAGGTTGGACATGCCTGAAACACAGGGATTACCATATCAACAAGTACTGTATCCAGTTGACCAGGTGCAACATAGTTCATGAGAACTTCCAGAACAATTTCTGCAATAAACATTGATGGGAGAAGTGCAGCTGCTGTGTATATTTGTGTACTTATAATGCTCTTGCAACCTCATAATTCATCATTAATATACCATTGCAATATATTGAGACTGGCAGGTATATTTCTATTATGGAGCTTTGAATTTTCATGATGTTAAAAACAAATGCAGTCAACCTCCCCCCAATTCCTGCATATATTATTTATGTCCTGGCTTTGCAATGATCACCTGCTTTCTAACTACCATCACCACCCACAAAGGTTTAAAAGTCACAAATGGAGCAATAAATAATTATGAAGAAGAGAGAGTTCAAATAATTATGACAGAGTCCACCTTTTAAAACCGATTCTCGCTTTGAAAGACAAATATGAAGCATCAGAACTGCAACAGCTTTCTGACAGTCAGTGGTGTGTCTGCCAGGGACAGGCAGCCAAGAACGATTTTAAGCAGCTGGTACAGCCCTCCATCTGCCGGCTGCACTGAGTGTGTGCGGCTCCCAGGGCACCAGGACAAAACTCAAGTGGGAACTCTGCCTGACTTAGTCCTGTTACAAGACCAGTCACTGTTTCCATCATTTATTCAAGGAGATTCTATAATCTGATATTTAATACAAATTATGGAATCTAAAATTTATCACTATACAAATTCTCATTACAAGTATAAAGCAAAACACCATGCTATAAAGTTGAACAGACCATTTCACCTGTCTGCCAAAAAAGACCTAAATCGCTGTCAAAATTATTGGTTCTTTGCTCATAATTTTTGCATTCTCATTGCATTATAATCCCATTGAATTCTAATTGGTCCCCGGCTTTTCAAATAGCCCAGCAAGATAACAAAATGGGAATGCTTACTTTGAGAATGTGAAACTCATAAAAGGCATATTTCTCTTAAAAAGCTTTACCTATAAAAGCCCTTGAACAATAGCACATAAAATCCAACAAGAGAAGAATGTAGGTAAAATTTTTCCATTAACTTGAGTAGTTTACTGAGAAAGGGAGTGAAGAACTTAGGGGAAAAAATCCAGATCACTGCCTGGGACAGGAGGCTGAATTTTTAACAATCAAATACCCAAGACATAAAAATCTCACGATTGTTCCAGGAAATGAATATCCTACATTCCTCACTGAGCCCTGGAACTTCACCCATTAAAGTGCACAGGAAAGAAAAGCATTTTTTCATAAATCAAAAATAAGAGAAACAGTGAATAAAGGTTGAGTCATCACAACTAGAACTTCAGCTTCCACCTACACCTCTTACACATGCACATACACAGAAGATGAACAGCATTGTTTATGAACGCTGACACATCTGAATATCAGATGAGTCATAATGCAAGGTATTTCAGGATTCACTTTTATCATACCATATTAGAAGGATACAACATGGACTGCTTAAATCCAACCCACATACGCTTTGGCCAATGCTGTGCAAGGTTGTCTTTTCATATAATATTTTTCAATATCAAGAACACCTCACTTTAAACAAAAGTCCATTTCTGAGCCTGAGCCACTTATCCCAAAGCAGGTTTGCCTAGTGGTCTGTGTGATACTGTATGTTCTGTAGTGGTAATTGTAGATATCCTTGTACTTATGTTTAATTTCTACCTCTTAAATCTATCCCTAGCTTGAAAAAAGTTTTACAAGTAACAGAATCATTTAACTAAGGATCTCCTCTCCAAACAGTTCCAGTAGTTCATATCAAAATTTAGTTGCTATTGTGCCCCAACTGTGAATATTTGGCTCAGTCCTCATCCTTACTGTATGATGCTGTGAAGAAGTGTCAGCAACAACACAGGCTCCTTTCCTCCTCCAGTGTTCAACACTGCTTATTAGACCTATTAAACTCCTAGAACTCATTAGAACAAAGACTACTGTCCTTCAGTAAAAGCATGAATAGCCAGGCCCAGTTTTACCCCAGATAAGATGTTTTTATCTCCAGAATGACATCAGCTACTACTTTAGATCCTTCTCTTTAAATTCTCAATACACTTATAGCTTCATGGCACCTGGTTGACTTTAACTAAGCTCTGAAAGCTCTGCTTAGAGACATGTGGTCTCATTAATAAGACTGGTGTTTGCTGGGCATAATTTTTTGTCAGTTGTGGGATACAGTAAGAGTTTATTGTCCTTCCGAATGTTGGGGAACTTATTTCTTTAACCTAAGGAAAGAGCACACTTGCTTTAGCACCCTGTTGTTCTCCTGCAGCATTTCAGTTCACAGACTTTGGGATGGCTTTCTATCATTCTTCAGATTCTTTTATTATAACACCTGCAGCCACTGATCTGCCCTTGGGCTTGTTCTGCCCATAATGAATCTCTGCAGTGACTCAGCTTTCTGCTCACTGTAACTCTTGGGGCAGAGCTGACAGTGGTGTTATATAACCAGCCCATGGACACTATCAGAAATCTGTTCATTTACTTTTGTTGTCAGTAGTGAACTGGACTTAGCCATGCACAGAAAAGAGGGTTTGGATTCTCACATTCCAAAACACATAGTGCTGTCCCCTCTTCAGCCTTTGCACCACGTGCTGCTGATCTAATCCCACTCTAGCCCCCTTCATATCAGCACTCAGTTCCCCACCAGTCTTCAATCCCTTTGTGGTTCTTAGTGCTCTCTGTGAGATGCTGAGTCTCCACTTCTACCTGCTTGTCTGAAAATGGGAAATACTCAGCCTGCCCCATGACTCAAGCTTTACTTGGCATTCTTTTCAAATCCACTAGACATTGCAATTTTAATATGACAAAAGCCTTGGTAGAAACAGTTGTTACAATAATGGCTAGGTTATCATCTTTGGCTCTAAATTGCTTTCAGATAATGGATCTGATTCTCCTACCTACAATTTCTGTTCTAATTTTTTAATTTTTATTTATGTATTTTACAGGTGCATAACAAACCAAGACAGAATGTGCTCTGCTGACAAGTATTGTATTCTCTTTCTTTATAACAGACAAACCTTTGGCAGAGTTCTGCTTTGAGTGTTTAACCTCCTGAGATGCCTTCCAACCTGAATTATCCCAGTACTTTTTCTATTACAGCCTGTTCAGACTGATTGGCAGCCATAAACATTACACAAGTTAAATGCAGCACCACTGTATTATGCATTGTAAAATCTATTTTTTTCCTGGTCCTTTTGTCTGCACATCTTTCACAAATAAAGCATTAGAAGAGTAAAGGGAGTCCATCACACAATGAAAGCAATTTAAGCATTTCAGTCTTAAGTTTCCCCACAGCAGCTCTATCCTGAACTTTCACTCTCTACTTGGGGTCTTTGGCAGGGAGCAGTGGTGAAAGCCAGAAAAGCAGGGCGTTTTTCCTTTCCTTCAGGAAGCAGATTAGCATTACTTTTTCTGGAAGCAGTGGAAACAGTAATCATGATCTCTTCATTTCCCTCATACAAATGCTTTTAGAGCAAAGAAACAACTGGCCATGGCACTTTGTGCTTTGGGTTTGGTAGTAGGATGGTGTTTTGTCAAAGGTTGGACTCGATCCTGAAGGTCTTTTCCAAACGTAATGATTCTATTCTATGATTCTATGTTGGAAATAGGTAGAATTCACATAAAATCATTGAGTAGACATCAACAGGCAGACATCCCACAGTGCTTACCTCAGCAATGTTAAAGGAAGGTAGTCTTTCATCTTAGTTGCAAAAAGGACCCAAGATCTACAATCCCAACACAGAAGGAAATCCGCTAGGTCTACTTGTTTTAAGACAAATTTGTGTTGTCCAAGTTGAATTCGACTCTTTCATACATTGTATTTATGGCTACTCTGAGTCCCTCAGTGTGTGCAAGAGAAATAATTCACCTGAAAGTCATCTGGACAGAAAGTTACTAAGTAATTTCATTCTTTTTACTGGGACTGTTGTAGGACTACATGTAATCTAATTGCCTATGTTGCATGTTCCCGAGACTACCTATAAAATGCAATTTTATGCCTGGGTTGATGATATTCAGTTATTAATAGATAGGTGGGCAGCAGAGTGCCTTTTGCCATGCTCTTGGAAATGGCCATGAAGTAATGCCCACGCACTGTCAGAGGAAGATGATTTTTACATGCTGTTCTAAAAATCACATCAAGCTCTACAGAAACCACAAATTAGTGTATTAACATTCTGCCATTTGAGCTAAGTCTGTGGATGTTAGTGAATTGCCCCACAAAAAATTGATTTCTGTCTCTATGATTGCTTCTCAGAGATTCCCTTTAGTCCAAAGGATGTTACACTTCTTCACAGAAAGTCTACACCAAGTCCAATCTCAGCTGTTGCATCACTATTTCAGTTACAGGTGAACCATTCCTGGCCAGAAATCCACATCATTGATTCTGTCATCTTTCCAATGTACAGATACCTCCTATGGCTGTAAAATGGGAGTCACAGCATTTATTGTGAAGAAGCACCCAGACCTAGTCAGCTGCAAAACACTGCATGCTTTAGGACTTTTCCTGATAACAATTTATTAAATAAATATTTATAATATTTATTCAATAACAATTCCAATTTATTAGATTTCTACACAGGACGTGCAACTCTGTGGATCTCTTGTCTTTTGTGGGAAAGTGTGATCTAACATATCCTAATAACTCAGAATGTCCAGGCATTATTATCATGTGAATAAATAATAGCCTTTCAAACGCAACATAATCTTTGATGTTTGGTGGGTTGGTTTTCATGTGTTGAAGAATAAAGCTCTACAGAAATAACCACAGAAAGAATGTATTTTCTAGTCTACAGAAGCATGTAACAAACAGTATGAATATAGGGAAGAGATATGGATGTTTGCATAAAGAACTGGATTACAGAAGTTAATTAAATAACTGGTGCTACCTATAAACATTCTGGCAGCAGAGGTCCTCCAGAGTTTCCTAGCAACAAAATTTTCTCTGCTTTCTTAGAGTATTGTGAAGTTGTTGAATCCTCCTACACACAATTTGAAACCAGGGATGAAAACAAGGATGACCCATCTTCCAGACTAAAAGCAGAAAACTGTTTCAAGGCTTACTGAAACACAGCTCAGTAGCAAGCAGTGCTGGTTTAACTGTATTTTATTTGCATCTTAGACATGGCCAAGGACTTAAATGTAGCCATCGGGTAATTTACCTTTGTAATGAAGAGCATAACTCAACAACACATGGAAAGTAAGGAATAAGGCATGTTCTAAAATAACTTCAGTGGCCACCACAAGAATTAAAAACAATTCCCAAAGACAGTGGTAGAAAAGCAAAAGATTTTGACTGGCAGCTGTCTCCTTGCTTTCTCTAGACAGCATCTAAATGGGAACAAAGTAGAAGACAATCTTGTTTTATCCTGTTTTTCACACTAATTCCCTTGAGAAAAGCTCTTTAAAGTTTATTTTCTCAGTCCCATAACAGAGAAAGCAAAAATTTGTTTCAACTAATCAGCCTTAGTCTGTAATGTTATTAAATATTATTTCTGTAATGAAATTTAAAATTGCAAGTAAAATTATTTTAAAGCCCTGACAGTTACTTATAGTGCCTAAATCCCTGCCCATAGAAACAAGTAAGGGTCATGGCCTAAACAATAAAATTTTCACACAGAATTTCTTCAGAAGAAATTTCCCACCAACAGAATTAACAGGTACTTTGGGAAGGCAGCTTTCATTTCCACCATCTTACAAAAGAATGGTGAAGTATTTTTATTAAAATAAGCCCCAATATCACTAAAGGAGTAGAAAATTATGAAATGCCCAGGCAATTCAAATTACAGCTTAATACAGAAAACTTTATTCTACAAACAAAATCCTACTGCAGGTGAACAGAAGAGTAACAACATCCTTGTGGCCAAAAAATGGACATGAACATTTTTGCTGTTCTGTTCTCATAAAAGTCTTGTTTCTATAAGCTAAGAGGAAATAGAGCGAGTTACTACTTTACTTTTTACTTTATTTCTTTTGGAATTAAAATTTCTTAAAAGCACCTCACATTGAGGCAATTGAAGCTGAATTTCATTCCTATCTTAAAACTGAATATTCCAAACACCACAGTATAGGTTTGCACCATTACCAGGCTGCTTCCTCAGCCCTTCTTTAAGAGGAGTGAACACCAATAGATAAAAATATGTCTATGCTGTGGCAGAGACCCGGGTTCGATTCCCGGTCGGGGCCACTCCTCGGGCAGATGGAGCTCGCTAGCCCTGTAAGGCAATCCATCTACGTCCTGAGGACCTCACTGCCACCGTCCAAGCGTGCTTGGCCCCGGCAGATGAACCTCAGGATTAAAGGGTGGGCTCAGTTCCGCGCACACTGTGTCTCACCTAAAAAATCCAACGCGCAGGCTGGAAGGTGGAAAGACCTTCCCCGGTTCTTCGTTCGCGAAGACTGGCCATTACTTACTATTACTATTCAGAACTGATGCCCCACATCTCCTACTGCTATTACAAAAAAAAAAAAAAAAAAAAAAAAAAGGAGGGGGGAGGTGGGGAGGGTAGTAAATACTTCATTTTTCCATATTTATCCTCCTAAATAGAATGCACAAGCACTGCCTACATCATGCTTTACAAAAATCTAGGTCTTTGAATATCTACTGGCACATGAGTAAGAATTTAAGTAATGCAGACATATTGTTCATTATTTGAATACTAAATCAAATAAGAAGAGTGTTTGCAGACTGCCAATAGATGCATTATTACAATTAAAATCTACTAACAATGCATGCAGAATGTTTACCTGCACACACATGCTGACTGGCTTCCAGACATCAGTAAGAATCTAACTTGCAAGCACAACAAAATTGTTTACAAAGAATCTACTGATCCTTGATACCAGTTATTCATGTTTTGGTGCAGAACAGTTTTCTTCCTTAAATATATACACATGCAACACAAATAAATTTGGGAAAAAAAATCCAAAATCTGTTACAGTACATTTCACAAGTGTATCAGCCTGTGGAGATACTTCTCTGTTTAACACATTCAGTAGCAAAGGCACTTGGATATGAAAGATGTATTGTCATAAATAGTGAAGCAAAATACTGGGCAGCAAGTTTAGAAACAGGATAGACTTATTTAAATAATGTTAAGAAATAATTTGTGAGAGAAAATTATGATCTTTACATTTTGGAACTCAGAAGAAACAATCCTATCCTCATGTTTGTACAGTGTAAAACAGGCAAGTCAAACATAAAGAGGTAGTGCAGCTCTGTTAGATGTAACAATGGAAAGAAAAGAGAGACTGCTTCGTATGATAGGTTTTAAGGCTCAGTTTGAAGGAGGAAAGCTTGAGTAACAAACCACATATGCAGCTCACTAATCCTCTGTTTAGGAGAAATGGATAACTGAACAGTTCAGCTACAGCCCCTGAGATTCAGGTGAAAATCTGTGCTCATTTGACTTTAAATCACAGTTTCTCAGTACCTTACTTCCCTCTCTCTGAAAAAGGAAAATACTATTATCCTTTCCTATTTCACAGCAGGCCTGTAAGGATAAATGTATTAGACCTAGATGCTGTGGTAGCTGGGAGACTTTAACATTTAGAATACGATGAAATTGTATTTGTGTGAACATGCAAGTGAGATTTGCCAATGGAACAGAGAAGCATGAATCCTAAAAGCTGTCACAAGCAGATCCCCAGCACTCATACAATGAGTGGGCAGAGGAGGATTTCAGCTAGTTCCATATGGAATGAAGATCAAGACCAGATGCAGCTGAAATGTGAATGGAGGAGCCACACAGAGCTGTAGCTGCTACAGGACGGCATCAGGTAACTGGGAATACATGGAACACTTGGGGCAACTCCAATCATCTGTGTTACCCCTGGTAAGTCATCTCTGTAGAGATTTACAGACGAAAATATTCATTGAGCCTCAAGAAAAAACATTCCAGATTCTAAATAACCCAATCCTTGTAATAAAGGCCACAGTCAGAGAGCTACAGTCACAGGGCTTTAGCTTATAATCATGAATACGTAATTGCACCGTTTGTACTAAATGCAAAAAACAAATAAGTCATGAAATGCCAACTTTCTCCATGTGGAGTTTCATTTAACATGCATCCAGCTAGTACATATATTGCTGTTAATAAACCTTTTGTGCTTTTCTCTGCACCAGTATTATAATGAGTGGAAACTATGAAGTTCAGAGCTCTAAGCATATGGAATTTTCCGGGTCACATGTTAAACCAAGTGCTGGACTGTGCTGGGCATAGAACGTTGAGAAGGAAAAAAATCTGAATTCTAACCATATGTTTTGAAATGAAACAATATGCTCATTCTGTTACAGCTGAAAACTTTTATAAATGCTTTACAGTTAGCAGCAATAAAAAGGGAAAGCAATCCTGGAGCAGCATTTACTGTCAAATAGCAAGTAATTACAGCATAGTAATGAGAATGCCTGATGTATATATCACAAGCATGACGTAATATGATATTGATTAAATTATACCATTTCCATCATGATATTTATTAGTGTGGTTATTTTATACAAGGATTAAAAAACTGACAAGAATTAAAATAAGCAGGACTTGGTTTTCCTTTTATCTATTCCATCTTAAGACTATTTTTCGTGATCCTCTGAAAGATGAAAATCTCTCCTTCTACTAACTGAACTATGATCAGTAGCAGAGAAGTGTGACTATTCAAGAGTTTAAAATTCAATTGAAATTACAGAAAAGGCAATGCACCCTCAAAAAATCCCATATAGAAAATAGGGTAAGGCCAGTGCCTAGGACATCTTAGAGAGGTATCCACAGCTGCAGTCCATGACTCAAAATACTCTGTACAAGACAGCCCCCTTTGCTAGTGGGGGAGCTGGAAGTGTTCTGCTGTACGCACATCTCTGCTAAAAAACACTGTGGTTTTTTGCTTATCTCATCACAGTTATTGTCATTAAAAAGTCAGAATTTGTCCACATGAGAAATTACTGTGTTTCAAGCAATTAAAGACAGTCCAGAAAATTAGTTAATTGCACTTAAGTACAAGCATGCTCTTCCTGTTAGACTTAAACTGCTCTTAAACTGCTTTTAGGTTGCATTTGTGCTGGTAAAAAGCAAACAACGACAAAAAAAGAGAGAGAGACACTAAACTCTTTCCAGTTCTCAGATTCTATACTTAGTGTGGTATCTGAGATTATTTCTGTGACTTAATATTGGGATTTTTCTGTTGCTACATTATTTCTGTTGGTATGTTGTTTATATTACGCTTCTGGATTATCACATATTCTGCAGTCAGTTTTTGCACTGGCAAACACAGAATCACTCAAATTTAGATTTTTTTTTTATAATATACTCATAATTGAGGTTATAATCAGCAGTATTTGAAATGTCATTTTAAATTTAATGAAAACAATTACGAACAGTTGTCAGAATTTTGTTTTCATATAATAAAATCCATAAGTGCCTTAACAGTACATGCTCAGGTTGTGACAGCAAGGTTCCAAACTGCTTAACAACTAACTTTTCACTCCAGAGGCTGAAGATTTTTGTGACTAAATTGAACATAGCAGCTTGTATGTTCCAGAGCCAGAAAGCTTGAAGTCTTCTATCTCTTCAGACTCCACCTGATTTGAAGGCAGGGAAGCATGTTAAGATTCACCTTTGAACATAATACAAACTCTGGCTTTGTTTTTAGTATCATAGTTCTAGTCCTCACAGTTAGCATTGCACAGAATAAGCCATCACTGAAAAGAATCTGACAGGGTCCTTTGAGTTTAAAGAGAGACCCCTTTTTTTTTAATGTCATGCTATATGCTAACAAAGAAAGTCTCCACATTTGTCAAGAGTGTCAGGCTTAGTCTGATGTGATAGATATTTTGCTGTATGAAGACTCAAAGAAGCATCCAGACATTGCTTTCTCTAGCAACAAGGATCTGTATGTAATTTTCTCCCCCCAAACCAGAGTAAAGATATCTGTAGTCTACAGCTACAGGCATAAACCTCCGGCTGGAGATTGAGTATGCTGCAGGCACTAGCTGGCTTTTAGGATGTGACATATCTATAGATACGTCTAATAGATCTCCAAGGTCTGTTTTAGGACGGCAGCTGGTTCCCAGTTGGAAAAGTACTCTTGGTACTTCTTTCAGGGACTTTTGTGCTAGAATTAAAGTGATCTTTGGTCTATAACAGGAAAAAATCTAGAAAGGAATAAAAGCAAAGGGGAAGAAAGATCTGCCTAACCTCAAAGCTGAACAAGTGGCCTCAGCCATCTGAATTAAGGGATGGTTCATGACTGGAGTAGCTTGTAGGGCAGAAGCAAAGCCTGCAGAGTGCAACTTTTAAGTTTTTCAGACTCAGTAGTTCAAAACGACCCCATTTTTTTCATTTGGCTCATTTTTTTTCATATGGCTTTCATTTACCACATATTGCACCGTCTCCCTCAGAAAAACGTACAAACAGGCAGCAGCAGATCTGAGTCCTTCAATACACTTCTAGGTACTAATACCCAGCAAGAACTGTCACTTCCCCGTCGGCCTCCACTGTTCTTATCCCTAATTTTTGAGGACACATCATTAAGGAGACCGAGCCAGCGAAAAGAGACAAGGCAGAAGGTCAGCGGAGACGCTCACAGGAACAGCGGTGGAAAAATCAGACGGGAGATGCTTCTGCTCCCAGAAGCGTCTTCCCCCTGGAGCGAGCTGCGGGGAGGGGAGGCGGCACTTGTCCCCCATCCGCGCAGGGCTCGACGGGCAGGGGCCGGGCAGCTCGACTTGTGTAAGAGCCGGGGCAGGAGCCGCTCCTCCGCCGCGCCCCCGCTGCCTCCGCCCTCGCCGCGCCCGCCCGGCCCCGCTCCGCCCGCAGCCAATGGCACTGAGCGGGGTGGCCGCATGTGGTGGCGCCGACCCAGCGCTCGGAGCGCAGGAGGAGGCAGCGGGCTCCGCTCCCCGGCTCCGGGCGCTCCCCCTGCCAGCGCCGACCCCTCGGTCCCGCAGCCTCGCCGGTACCCGCAGCATGGACTCGGACTCCGGGGAGCTCAGCGAAGGCGAGCCGGTCTCGCCCGCAGGTAAGAGGGGGCGGACGGACGGATGGACCGACCGACTGGAGCCACCCGAGCGATGGGACCGGGGCGAGCCCGCCGAGGAACGCACTGGGCACCCCCTCGCTGCCTCCAAGGCAGCTCCGGGACAGCGCTGAGAGGCTAAGGGGACAGAGAGAGGGGAAGGCGAGCCCCGCTCCAGCGGCCCCGAGCATCCCCTGCCCTGCCCAGCCGCCCCTCCGGCGGCTGCTCGGGCACGGACACCCCGCGGGCTGGAGGGGTGCGGCTGCCTGGGGCATGGGAGAGCTGCCCTGAGGAGCTCGCCTCTGACGTGACTGCTGGTTAAATCGCAGCACTGGCGCAATGTGATGCTTTAGACATAGAGCGTGCAAAGTTTCTGGGGTTTGGTCATGGCTATTCCGATGTCGCTCCAGGACCACTGCGCCTGGAGAGACCTCCCTCCGGGGCTGGCATGCAGGGCCCCCGAGCCACCGGGCTTTTGTTTTCAAGTCCTAACTTGTCAGAAAAACATGCTGTCTGGCTGCTGCAATCCACATAGTTCTTAGATGAGACGGTAGGGGGAAAAAAAAAATAAAAATCCCTCCTGGCATTTCCACGTCCTCCCGACCTACTCAGACCAGACCACGGCTGATGTTCCTAGTTCAGCACACATGGTAGGTGAGAAATACGAACTTGTGTGGAACTCGGCGCACGCAGAGGTAGGTTCGCGCTATCAGCACAGCACAGTCCCGCTGCTGGTCCCCCGAGATCTGCTGTCAGCTCACGGCCACCCCCTTGCTCACGCATACCTCGGGGTGTTCAACTCCGGGGTCGGTGGCAGTGTCACCCTACCCGCAGCAGAAGGTCTGCAAGGGTGTCACGCACACGGCTGGCACACGACAGATGCTGGGCTGTCATTGTCACCAGGTGCAGAAAAGACCTGTTTGACCTCCAGCTTCCCATGGTGGAAGTCACAGGCATCTTCTCTGAAGCCATTTAACTGGGATCAGATGCAAGTAAGCACAACTGGAATGATGTTTGAAGTAGTCCTAGTGATTATAACAAATCCAAACAGAAAGTTGCTGTGTTATGAGATCTTTGAGAAAAATGTTTTCACCGTTACCAGGCCAGTTTAGACAAGTATTTTATAGCAGCTCACACCTCCCTGCACCCTCAAAAAGGAAAGATTTCAACACCAAACAATATTCTAACTACAGCAGGGGGAGAAAGCACCAGATATTTTGTGAAACATTTTAAATATCCTATTAATACAGCAGTGATGAACAGCAGTATTAGGAGGTAGAGGTAAATAGGTGTTACCTTTTCTAGTCTCTCAGCAGAACATTTTATAGCATAATCTTAAATCCAACTCAGTTCTAAATATTAGGGGTATTTACTCTGATATCTTGCTTTGTATTTTCTTACTTGAGATCTAGAGAATAAAATACGACTAGCAACAGGTCACAGAGCTCCTTGTATTCACAGAATTCTGTTAGGCTGAATTTACTAGGAAAGACCACCAACAGCTATACTTTTTCATCCAAATAAATATTCCAAGATGTGCATGAAGAGCAAGTTACAAACATTAGACTTATAAACAAATTAATATAGCTGCTGCCAACAACTTTCTCCTGTTCTGAATAGGTTTTTCTTTTAAATAAATTAAAGATAACTATGCTTAGAGACTGCCATAAGTGCTTTTCATGTCATCACTTGCTAGCTGCCAAGAGCTGATGTTCATCAGTCTCCTCTCCTCTTTTCTATTCCTTCTTTGTACTGTCTAAGAGAAGAAAAATCTGGTATTTTGACCATACATGGCAGATGCCTATGCAGTGGAATAAAACTGGAATACAGTGAAAGCTTGGTTGTTTTGTCTTAACCAGCTTCAATCTTTTTTTCTGCACTACAGAATTACTTGCTGTTTGTACCCCCCATCCTCTTCTGAAAAATACGTTTTTGCTAGATTTCATTTGGTCCTTTTTTCTGTTCTCTGCCATATGTACAGTGCAGCATCGCTCTGTTCGTGGGCGTTCAGTAGTCAGGCTGTCAGTCACTGCTGCAGGCACAGAAGCTGAGGGGTTGTAGTGTGGGATTCAGTCACCACCCTGTGCAGGGAGGTGCACACCCCACAAATCCGAGTGACCAGGGCGAGTCTGCCTGCAGTTCACAGGGACCTCAGAGGAAAACTTGGGATGAAGTCCTAGTAAGGGTTCAATTTTGGCCGCTGATTTTAGAACAACTTGGAGCTGGTACCAAAAGTGACAGCAACTTGAATGTTTAGGTTATTTACTTCATCACCAGTCATTACACTTCCCCATTTGTAAGGCAAGGACATTGTCTTACAAAGTTAAAACTCCTTTGCCCACTGCTTAGGTTGTCCAGCTGTTCAAACCCAGCATGATACAGTTTATCTCCAGGGCTCCATGGTGCTAATGCATCACAGGTGTTTAAAACTTCTCCCATTTATGGGTTTGCGCTACTCCTGTAATACCTATTCAGCCTTTTGCCATGTCCCAGTGGAACTGCACCCCTGCCATTCCTGGGACTCACATGGGTGTGCAAGGGGCAGGAGGTTACCTACTACACCCCCACCTTCTGCCACACGTGCTTGGCTTCCAAGAACCAGCTGGAGTCTTGCTCCAAAATCCCAGCAGCCTCATTTCCTTTAATAGCCCACTTAAAACTGAGTCTCCAAGGAGGCAGAAGTATTTTTTCTGTGTTTATTCTGAACATGTTGTCACAAAAGCATCTCAGTGTTTCTTTGGTACAAACAAAGATCTCCTTATATGTGAACAGTACAAGAGGTTGAATGTAATTTAAAACCCCAAAAAAAAGGCAGAAAGCACCACACCTCTAAGAGCATTCAGCTCCACAGCCTTGGCTCCCACAAGTGTCCCACACCCACCTATTACTGCTTTGCATTTGAGTTGTCTATAGGGTCAAAAAGTTTTGATTTTCAAAAAGGTTACTTCTGAGACAGACTCCTATTAGGAGCATTAAAGAGGTCTTCACAACGGTGAGAAATGCATATATTGTAATGTAAAAGAAAAAAAGTTACATGCCTATTAGCTCTACCCTCAGTGAACCTTCTTGAGTTTCACTGTAGAGGCAACTAGTCGCATTCCTTTTCTGATCCTGCAGAAGAGCTTCTGAGAACTGAACAGGTAATCTTAAAATAGAAAATTGTTCCCTTTTTTTAATGTCCACCTATTGAGAGGTTGGTTTTTTAGAAAACCTATTCAATAGAGCAATGGTCTCCTTTTCCTCAGCTCTCTCATAGGCATCCTGGCTCATGAAAGGATGATCCTCCACGTCATCTTTCAGAGTAACATTTCACAAAAATCCAGGTCATCACCAACAGCAATGATTTTGCAGTGGATTTGGAGATTCTGCATGTGAGAGAAAAAAAGGTGGCAGACCTTCATTTGACATGCCTTGTCCTAGGTTCCCTGGCTGGAACAGGCAGGGATTTGGCCATATAGCTTCTCTGCAATATTGATTTAAGCCTTTCTACAAGCTGCTAAATCACAATACAGATTTCTGTTTATTTTAATGGAACTATTATGTTACACTATTAACATAAGAGGCTTAATTACCTGTATGGTCTTTGAAACAATACAGATTATCTTCATGAAATTTAACATAATGTGGAGAGCAAATTGTTGATTGTCCCTTCTTTGAGTTTCCTCCCACAGAAGAAGTCAAAAGACATTTGATCTAGGCAAGAGAGCAGCTTGTGCTCCAAGTTAGCTCTAAACTAGTGACAGGATTTGATTTTTTTTGTTTTAAGCATTAGCACTGTGGAGCCTACAACTCCATATAGTGCCATGGATAACAGAATGAAGACAAGCCTTATCACCAGACTTGCATCCATAAAGGCAGTGGGAGTCTGAATATGACTTCAGTGTGTCTTCAATAGGGCCAAGATCTTAATGTAATTAAATTTATTAGGTAAATTATCTGAGCTCTACTCCAAACAATAAATATATACTTACTAAAAAATCCAACATATTTAAACATTATTTACTGCTGTAAAACAGCCCCAGCAGACATGAATAATTGTTCTGGAGCTGTAATATTTGATTTGCAGTGCTTAATAAATACTTTTTCTGCAAATTATTTATTGTGCGATGTGAACGGACGGTAGTTTTGTGATGGTAATCTTTTAAGCCTGTTACATATTTTAATCACTCTTTTACAGAGTTAAATGCCATTCAAGAGCTAATATACATATATTCTTGCCAATATAAAAGGATTTAGAAGATGTACTGAAGACATTTCGCACTTAATTATTTGAGGCAGCAGTAACACACTTACATGATACAGAGTTCAAGTAGGCATTGTATCACTTTTTGCAGTATCCTACCAGTCATTTCAGCCATGGCTATCATGACAAAAGGTACACTTTGCCCCAGGGAACACTTGTGTCAACAATGAGGGCTTCGATTTATCAAAGCCTTGTTTTGATTCTACACAGAAATTTCCAAGTCAGATATGCAATAATATTGACTGGACTTCAGGCAAGCCAGCAGTAGTGGTAGGTAACACGTTCTAGGCATGAAAGCTGGGAAAAAAATTTACAACTAAAAATTTTTTTTATGAAGTTGTTTCTAACACCTGTCTAATAAAGGGCTCTCCTTTCCCTTTCTGCTGGAAAATAAAGGAAAAACAAAGCTAAGTGAAAAAAAGATGGATAAGCAGACATGAACTAGCATGCCATGGGAACCTGCACACCAAACTCTTACAAGGCTTTTTGGATCACACTGCAGACTGAGGCAAGCACATGTCCAAGGTTCTCTGCCAAGAGAGAGTGGGCAGGAGACACTTTGGGATGAGCAGGCAGCAACTGCCTCTAAGAGCAGCAGCTGGGGCAAGCACGTGAGCCAAGAGCCTGCTTGGGTGATTTTTTTAATTTTTTTTTTAGTCTTTACTGTTCCCCCCAGGGAACACCTGGGCTGCTGATTTGCATGCAGACCCCTCATTAGCACAGTGTCTGTCAGTTGGGGATCTTTGTCCAGCAGAAAAAAAGAAAACCGAATGGTTTGAAAGGGAAAAAGAATATTATCATGCTGCAATGACAGTAAAGACCATAAATAATCACACTTTTGTCAAGTTGACTGGGCACCTTGGGCAAAAAAAATAAATAATTTGGTTCAATAGGTTAATTTGTTCAGACTTCTGTTTTTAAAATCAAGTGGAAACACAAACTTGGTGAAGCTCTGGGTTGAAGCCCAAGCTCACCTGTGCAGTATCATCCTCTGTGGATGAGACTGCTAAGCAGCAGTAGCCAATAGTACATGAGGCAACACTCTTTCCAGTAGCTTTGATAGTTTCTTTCTGCTTTTGAGAGGATGGCCTGTGAAAACATGTGGCCTCAAAAGGACTTGTCATAATGGGTAAAGCAGAATCTCATTCCTAGGCTAGGATAGGAGGCACATGAAGGATGCTGCATTAGGTTGTTTCACTGCACAAATATTTTATATTCTCATTCAGAACTACTCACTTTTGGGACAGAGTATACCAGAGCCCCCAGACCAGACACACAAAGAGCATGCAGAAGCCAGCCACGGCCTGTTTCTCAGGCAGGGAGGTTGATTTTACACTTAAGGGAATGATGATTTTAAGGGGCTCTCCGTAGCCCCAAACCCAGCTATTCCCCCAGCTGAAGTTTTGATCTGCTAGCAGTCAGTGAACAGAAAGCCTCTACTTTTTCTGAGAGGTGGATGTGGACAAGGCTTGATGTGGGAATTTGTGACGGCAGATGAAGTTCATAAATAGGAATATGAAGTAATATCCTGCCACACAGCAATTACCGACCACTCCTGTCTGCCTTGCCAAAGGCCTGGGATGAGAGCAAGTTCTATTTAATGTGATATTCTGGCAGCGGTTGAATGACCTGTACAAGGCAATGAGTGCATCTCCTCAAAAACCTCACACTTCTCCTTTGAAGAAGTAAATCTTTTAGCCTTTCATCTCATCTATAGCAAAGACTAAAGAGTCGTGGTAGGAAGGGTAAGTCACCTTGTTTTGCTTGTAATAGAAGAACAAAGCTATAAATCTCCAGTAAGAACAACAGTATACCAGAGAGATGAGAAAATTTTCCTGGAGACCTGGCCTGTTTGAGAAGCTTTTGGTTATTTGCATGCAACCCACTACATCAGCCTTGGGGTGAAAGGCCCTCCCAGGTCCCAAGAAAGTAGGAGAACCCTGCAGCTTTCTAGGAGCCCTCATTGTCTTATCTGGTAAACTAAGCAGGACCTGGCTGTGAGCCCAAGCAGTGGTTCACAATCCTCTAAACTGTTTATCTATTAATATACTTACTTCCTGGCACTGTTTCAGCCCATGCCAGATAGCCTCCCACAAAATGTCCTGGCATGAGAAAGAGGATAACAGTGGCCAGTATGAATTAAACAACATTTGGAGTGTGGGAAAGAATGCAGGCTGTATCCAGATGGTAGCACGATGCATGGACAACAGGTTCTCTGCCAGTTTATTTACAGACCCTGTGATCCGAGCAGGGTGCAGAGATTCTTCACTGTTACTGTAGTTTCTGATGCTCTGCTCAAGGCTGTCCAGACTGTTGGACTGCTTGGGGACCACACTCAGGGCAGCTGCCTTGGGCCCAGACACAGGTTTGGAGCTTTGCCCAATTAAAAATGTGTTATTTATTGTTTGTCTTCAGATGGATTATGGGAGGTCAGTTTATAGGCTGACAAGTGTAGCTCAAGGAGACTCAAGGGAAGCTGAGACTAACTTGTTGCAGTAACTGTGACTGCTCAAACCTCAAACATCATCTTCAGAAGCCAAGCTGAGCTCAGATGGTGGTAGCCAGTGATTTTTCTGCTCTTTAAGGCAGACATGTTTAATGAAAAAGGCTGAGAACAACAAGCAAAAGTGACTTTGCTGCCCTTTCCAGTGGTCACTCCCTCCTTGGTACAGATGCTGGTTTATGTCAAGATTTATCAGTTGGTTCTGTTCAGCCTTCCTACAGAGGAACAGACTGACCCTCTGTACAGATGTAGATTTTGGCTAACATCTGTTGTTATAACAACAAAATAGAGCAGGAAGATTATGCCATCTGTGATATGAAACAAACCATGTGAAGACATTCTCTTTGGTCTTCTTACTAGTGCTAGTTTGCTATGAAAAGTAATCTTCTGAAACACTAGTAGTAAAAATTAGCAGAATACCTCATTACCAACAATGAGCATCTAAATTTTTGGCACTAGCTTTATTTATCCAAGTAGCTCACGTTGCAGGAAAAACTAAATTTTCTCTCCTTCTATTTGGAGAAATGTATTAACACTATCATTGTGTTAGTGTTTCTTTCCAAGTAGTTTTCCATTTACTTTTAGAGCACATAGTTTACATGGTCAAATCACTGACAGATGCAGATCAAACAAATTTAAGTTTCTTACACTTTTCAAAGCGGGGAAAATTTTAATTTTTTTTTTTTTTTTAATTAAGATAACCATCTTTCAGATTATTTTTCCAACAAAAGCTCTGTTCCATCCAGTGTTATGCCAGGTGAACATCTGTAGTTTTTGTCTCCTTGAAGTTAATTTTAACTTTGTATATTTGTGCATCATTTCCTTCTAACTCCCAGAAGTGAGAAGGAAGTAGGCTAAAGGTATCAAGAGCGACCTTCACGTTCACTTCAAAGCAAGTTATAGTTGGTGCCTCACTGTTTTTATACATTATTTCATCAATCATCTCCACTGTTAGGAGAAATGTTTAATAGTAGATAGAAAAGTAATCAGCACAGTCACTATGATGGTCAGCTACTGGATATCTTGGAAAATTATAAAGAATTGGTGAGGAAAAATATTGACTTAAATTCCAAGTTTATGAATGGGATAAAAAGTTCAAGGCTAAGTATATGTAAAGACCACTTCCACAAACTTTTAGAGTGCCACTGTGCCCCTTCTTACCAATTTGGCCTAACAGGCATCCTTTAAATACACCAAGGTGTATTTATCAGAAAGTTTCTGTGTTCAGTGATTAAACCTCATCTGTATCAGAAAGTAGCTGTTATTGTATAAACCTAGGCTGACCTCAGCTGAGGTTTCTCTGCCTTGTGTCATACCTGTATTTGTTTTTAAGAGTCTTTCCATACCAGTTCTTAAAGGTCAGTATCAGATTATCCTGCATAAGAAGGAATGACATAACACTTTGCATCCTCAGGGCAGATATAGCTGAGAGTTTTCTCTTGCCTGCACTCCTGTCCACCTCTTCCTACCCTGCCAAAAAAACCCCAAACTCTCAACCAAATACAACAAAAACAACTAGAGAACAAAAAAACTAAATCCCAGACCGTATATTCATCCAAAACAGTCACCACTGGCATTTCTCCACAAAGCACTTCCTCTTACAGAAATCATACAGAATTGATGGAAAGCCAAGAACAAATTGTCTTAAGGACAGATGAATACCAATGTTCTCCATAGTTCCATGATTTAACTTCATAGTTTGGATTAAATCAGATGCCTGAGGGCTTAGAGCACTCCCAATACTTAGTGGTTAATCAGCTGGCATCTGTTTATCCTCCAGACCAGGATATCTCCTATAGTTTTGAGGCCAATTTCCAAACTATGAGCTAGGGTTCTTTTTAACTAGTTGGCATCATTCATTTCAGCACAACTTTCTCTTGAACTTTTTGATTTTACTCAGTGCTAGTTGTTTAAAAGCCTAGTTATGAAAAGCCAGAAAATAGACGCTTTCAAGGCTACGTTGCCACGTGCAACAGCTTGTGCCTGTAAAAGTGGACGTTTTCACTACATCAAGAGCAGTGAGTGTCTCTGCACCCTGAGAGAACATGTGGAAATGCCTCGTGCTTTGAGAAAAGCTCTGGGACACGACATGTGCTGTGGCATTCAGAAGGCAGGGAAGGGCCTGAAATCTCGTTGCATCCTCCCGTTCACTGCCCCATGCTGCCAAGGAGGCTACACCCCTTGCAGGAAGGCAAATACCAAGATTTTGGCTATATTCTCCATCTTCTAACCTCTAGAATGTTTTTCAATTCTTTCTCTTCCACCCACCTTTTATACCAATGATTTGTGTTATTTCTCCAGATACCCACATCTTTCTGACATATAATGGATCTCTCATTTCCCTGTGCCTCAGCCAATATGCTGTTCTTCTCCAAGCCTCAACTTTTCCAGTATTGATCTGATTCTTCTTCCTTAACTCATTTCTGCTCAAGTACTCTTGGGTTTATGATTTCTGCCACTGTGGAAGGGAGCAAATGCTGTCAGGTTATATTTCAAAAAGGGGAAGACTGATGGGAGTAAGATATTGTCTGGTCTTTCTAATTAAAGGTACTAGAAAAGCTTTGCCTTGCCGGAGGAACTAACCTGCCTCCCCTGGCAAACAATACAGAGAGTGGGCTTGCAAATGGGATCAGTGTCATCTTGATTAGTATAGCATGCTGAGAACAGGAAAGTTAATTTGATTTTGAATTGCTGAAACAGGTATATGCAATATTTGGCAGAAAGTGAGAACATAATAGCATCTCCACAGATAACAAGAGCTTCCCTGTTATTTCCAGAGTACATTCCTGAACAAACAACTACTTGAGAAAACAGTATATCTTCACCCCTGTAAGATCAAATCACTGGGCTTGAATAGCAGATCCAGGGGAGAGTTGCATTTCTCACCAGACCCAGCTGCCTGTGACTGTCACTGATCAAACAAGGTCAGAGGAGGACACTGTTTTCTAGTGACACAGCTTAATTACAAGGAGTAAAGGAAGACAGAGCTTAGCTGCTCTGCAGAGTACTGTGATGAACCACAGCATGCAGGTCTCCCCCACCTGAGTGTACAAATAGCTATTTCTTAAAAAGTAGCAATATCTTTTCATTTAAAAAAAAAAAAAAAGTAGAACTGAGTACACAGAAGTTGCCTCTAGAAAGCAATCAGAAGCTTTAAACAGCTGTGATGAGGCAGTGAAGGCAAGAGATTCTTCTGGAAAATAAACTTCACTTGAGACAAGAATGCTTCTTTCAGTTTTCTTCAACCAATGAGGCAAGGATGAGAGCACAGAAATGCACCCAGGGAGGCTTTAGGAAAAGGGCTGAAGCACAAGAATTGCAAAGAATGGGCAGGCTCATCAGAGCACCGACACAGCACCTGCATCCAGCTTTCCACTTTGCTACTGAGCTGGCTGAGCTGAATCAAACCCAAACTGCAGCTTGAAACTGCCCTGGGGACGGCCAGCAGCCACTCTGACACCCAAGTTTCCTCTTCCATCACCTTGAGTGGCTAGAAACAGGGTCCCCATTTTCCACCACAGCAGCTCTCTCTGGATCACTGACTCTGTCAGACCCATCTTGTTTGTCCTCAGTCAGCAACATCTTCTGTGTGCTCGTCCAGAACACGGGAGGGGGACACAGTCCTGCCCTGCAGACAGGGGGACACAGCTCTGCCCTGGTGCAGCCCTGCCCCGTTTGCACAGCCTGGTGCAGCAGGACACGCTCCCATTACTTGATTCTGCAGTCAGAATATCTGTGCAGCTTTCAAATTCCCAAGAGCTGTGTCTACACTTGCCCATCCAGGTACAGAAGATGAGTAACAGTTGCTCTTGCCCTGGTTAGAGCTCTGTGTATTTACCTTTCAGAACTTCTCAAGCAAAACACTGCCTAAGCAACAGCTGAGTAGTATTGAGAAAGAGATAAGTAACATGTAGGAAGAGAGTTTAGGGGGATGGCGGGGGGAGAGATTATTCAACATATTCCGTATTTTCATATTTTAATTTCCTTGAAGCTACTGCAGTCAGTGACAAGCAGTTAGAAGCGTGCATGTGATATACCTCTGTAAAGTAAAGCATGACTAGACAAAGCAAATAACCAACCCATGCAGGCAACCACAGACTGCAAGAGGTGGTTTCATTATATGCAATCGTTACTGAGAAGCTTTTCTATATTTGTGGAGTTCCTTTTTCCTCATAGCTACACTTGATGGAATTCAGATAGCACGTGCCATTATGTTAAGCAACTGAATTTGGAATACTTCACTTCTTTCCTCTCTTTTACTACCATTAAAGCAGTAGTTAGACTTCTTAATAGGGTTTATAATTTAGGGACAGTAGATGCCTATGCTTAGTCACTTCATTAATGACTAAAATGCAGACTGTCTGCGCTACAGATTCTATGTTATTAAAGAGATTGAAAACAAATCTTTAAATAGGTACTTAGCTTGCTTTTGAAGCAATGTGGCTTCTTTACCATGATAAAGTGATACATATGACATCATAAAGCCCACAGTAATGTTGTTGCTGAAGAAGTTTTACAGCTATTTTCTAGAATTCAACTTGCCCTGGTCTAGCATTTTTTGAGCTGAAAACATTTTTTATACAAACATCATGTGATTGAATATGACTAAGGTTTTTTATACATATGTAAAGTGGTCAAAAATAATTTTCCCTAAGTAAGGAAATGCTATATATAGAAGAAAAGCTGAAGACTTTCAAGACACAGACTTCTGTAGGTTTTTTGACATCATCCCTAGGGAGGCAGAAATACAAACAATAAAAAAGCAGTTTCCTTCATGAGAACACACAGAACATCAGAATCCACAGGTAAAGAGAGCAGTGTTTGCAGAATGAAAGTCATTATCCTGTTGTCCCATGTTTTTCACTCTAGCAATGGTCACTCCCTGTTATCTTGAATGAGAGGTGCATACACATCAGTAGCTAACACTTTAAAGTTAAGTTTTAAGTATTTTGAACAAATTCCACAACCTCAGTAAGTAATAGAAAGTGTAGACTCTGCAGCACTTGAGAGGTAAGGTGTGGAATAACAACTCAGGGGAAGGAAAGAATGCTACAGGGCATTCTTGTGCCATCAGAATTGCAGAATTATTGGAGATTGATTTATCTCTGCCCCCCATAGCTGCCCCTGGGAGCACCCTGACTGGGAAGCTGCCTCCCTGCAGAGACCTGCACCCAACGCTGCTGCTGCTAAGGGGGAAAAAAAACTGCATCTTGACTTTTGTCAGCTTTTTCTTAGACCTTGAGAGTAGCATACCTGAATTGTGCTAGGAGTTGGAGTAGGTTTTATTTGTTTTTGTGGGTTTTTTCCTGGTTTATTGGGTATTTTTTGTGTTGGTTTTTGGGGTACGCAAACACAAAATTGGTATTCAAAGTTACTTTCACTTGGGCTCATATACAGACACAGATTCCATGATAATAAGGGGGAAACAGAAGTTACGTTGTCTAAACTAACCAATTTACAGAGAAATAACAAATAAAAATTAATCCCAGGACAGTACTACCCGAGCCAGGAAAAACAGGGCAACTGGTTCTACAACAGCACAGTCACTCAGGTAGAACAGACATCACAGAGGAAATGTTAGATGGCTACAGTTAGAGGGCTTAGGGAGGAGACTAGGATATGCCCAAATATGTTAGATTTCAGCAGATGGAATGTTGATTGGGGTTTATGTAACTCAGAGCTGTTCTGACAGAGCACTCAGGGATAGACACGTGCAAAGTAAAGAGAAGGGCAGTATTTCAGAAGCTTCGCTGTGTTTTCACACACTCATTTGGATAAGACAAAAAGAAAATACCCAAATAAGTTTTTCCATCATAAATAAAATCAACAAAACCCCACAAACAAACAAAAACCAACAGTAGCAAGATTCCTTTCTTTCTGTAACATCCTGGTAGGTGTCTGCACTAGTAATATTGTATTCATATTAAACCTGCACTTCCATATGGAGAGTTTATTCATCACTTTAGTACATTGTAAAAGGTATCTGTCATTTGTATATCTTTTAGAATAAACTGTCACTTTAGGTTTCCACTAAGTAACACCTTCCTGAATTTCAAAGCAAACAGGACTGGAAACTTCAGGACATTGTAAAGATATCAGGCTAATTTCTTTGTGCAACCTCCCATATGATGACCTTTCAAAATCTGGTGGATGAGGTACTGAGCTGACAGCAGGGTCTTAATCACAGCCTTAAGCAAGTTTTTCAGTTGCATCTATTTCTCCTCCCATTCCTGGTCTTGTCTGTTTACCTTTATTATTTTTAGGTCAGAAGTGTCTTTTGTTGCATTTGTGCAGTAAGAACCCCAAGATGTTTTATTAAAAGCAGGTAAATACTAATATCAATGCAGAGCATGGTCACTGGAGGTATTTTTATAGGTATATTATGAGAGGGCTTCCATACCCAGGAGAAAAAAAAAAATGCCCTTCTGCAGTTAGTATATCCTTTTAAATATGAAATATATATAAATGCATTCAGCAAGGTCTTTCAGAAGTCTGTCTTCTGTGAAAAAGATTGGAGCTTGAGCACTAATTTATCTTAACTGCACTCAACTTTTTGTCATATTAAACCAATGACTGCAATTATATTTTTTTCAATAAGCAGTGCTACTGCATATCATAAGGCAACAAAGGAATGTTACAAACAAAAGTAGAAAATTCATATTTTTAGCAATTCAGCTAAAGAGAACACACTTATGTTTGCTCCTCCATTTTCCATTTGCTTCTGATTCCAACTGTTTAGCTTTCTGGCAGCGAAAATATGTTTGGGATAAAAATAGACCCCACAATTTGAAACTATCATATGTAGCCTTGTTTTGCCTTTCCCTTTAATATATTCTTACTGAAATGAGGAAAGCCTTTCACCCAAGGAGAATTTACCAGAAAAAAAGTTTGGCAGAATTAACCTGCTTATGGCTGCTGGCATATTTTTCAATAGAAGTCTTTCAAAATACAGGGGTGGGATCAAGCACAAAAAGAGATCCTGATCAAGTGATAGGACTCAGACTTTCTTCCATGACCATCACATACACACCATGGTGAAAGTCAGCATCCCTAAGAAACCTACTTTAATTCACAGAGGGAAAAGTATTCCTCACAGCACACAGAGTCACTTTGCCTTATACCCCAATTTCAGCTCTTGCACATAAAACAGTTTGTGTGGACTTTACATATATAACCCACCTACACCCTAATCTTTTCACGAGGTTGCTTGCTGCCAAGATAACTTGTGTGCAGGCCAAGGAATATGGACACTTTCCAATCCTGTCTGTTAAGGATTCTCTGCAGGAAGCTGACTTTCTAGGGTGTGAATTTGTGCTTTAAAACCATCTGCCCTATGTTGCTTCATCTAGGTGGAAGAAATAATAAAGCCTGTTCAAAGGTGACAAGGACTGGTAACCTGTCACTAACCCTCAAATTCTAAAAAGCCAGATGAAACGTGACCTGAAATATAACAAACTCCAAAATCAAGTCCATCTAGGGTGTAGTTTTTGATTGACAGAACTCTGTCTGTAGAAACCCAGGTTGAATATTTACTAGTAAACAGCTGTAGTGGATGTTGTTTTCATTATTTCACTTCTCAAGATCAGTGTATATTTAATCTACAAAAATAGATCACAGTAGAGCAATGTTTTCCACACACACACATCCTGGAAGAACCCTCAAGTCTGTTACTGCACACAGGGATCGATGTCTGCTGGAGACAGAACAAGAAGTGCTCAGCATATTTGCAGCCAGGGAGATTTAGCCTGACATTAGGAAAATCTTTCTGTCAGAGTTGCAAGCACTGCATTAAACTACAAAAGAATGTTGGTCTTCAGAAATAGATCAGACAAGCATCTCTTCTAGCCTGCTTGTCTCTCAGAGAAAGGAATGGATTAGATGGTTTGTTCCTTCAGCTCCAGGTTTCTATAACACTGAAACAACCCACAGCAATTTAAAGCTTAACTCAGTGATGTTAAAAAAAAAAAAAAAAAAAAAAAACCAAGTAAAAAAACAAACAAACAAAACAAAGAAAACAGCTTTCTACACCAAACCTGACTTCTCTTTCCATGTGAGCAGACAGAATAATCTTTGCCAAAACTCTGTCCTCAAATCCATCTCATTGTGAATACTGATAGTCTTTTAGACAGAGCCTCCAATCTTTCTGGAGAGTGTCATTACTTCACTTAATACCTGTATAAGTACCCCTAATCCTAACATTGGCCAGACACCCCTAGCCAGCTGCAGCTTTAGAGCTTCTGAGCCTTCTTCATTCATCAGTTACCTAATCACCAAGTTGCAGGTGATTTTTAACACAAGCACTGCTTACCAAAGAGTAAATGCAGACAGTTCAGTTGTAGAGACTCAGAAAGACACAGCTGAAAAAATTAAAGAAAACCACTTTAGTATTCTTATCCCTCCTCTCTGCAGCAAGACTAAAACCACAGACCGTGTTAAACCACGCGATCAGAGTGCAGCACTTGTGTGTACCTCATGCTGTCAGATCACTTTCACAATCCATTCTCATCTCCCTGGATGCAATTCAGACTGACTCCTCCCAGCATCACCTCAGGTGTTACTGATCCTTAATTGCTACAGCAGTCGCTGCTCTGCAGACTGCACTGCCCTCACCTCTCCGGGAGCTAATGCTCCTCCAGGTGCAGTCACCTTCTGTGCCAGCTGGCTTTAAAGCAGAAAAAGAGCCAGTCCAAATCATCAGCAAATTATACTTGGAGGTCTGTCAATAACGTTTGTATTTACACATCATATAGCCACTAGCAGTTATTGACACCTAATGGCAAACTTCCTCCTCTTAAATTACACTAAAATACAACTATCTCTCAGAGATGGCTGTAGATACAACTTGCCTAATACCCACTAGAAGCACTTTGTGGGTGTAAATTACACTTGGAAAAAAGGAACGTGGATTTCAATTAAAAGTACACCCTCTACTCCCAGCCTACAGACTGATTATATGTCGTTTTACAGCTCAACGGTGCAGTGAGGCCAGGAGATGAATTAATACCAAGTGTAGTCACTGAGGACCAGATTCACTTTCTGTCAAGCCATACAATGTAATTTTATACATTAAACATCTGGAATTTTGATTTTAATCTTGGTATAACAAAGCCATATAAAGCAGAGATATAAAAATCTTACTAAAATAGAACTGTTCCTGAAGTGAAATAAGATAGACTAAACAAACCATCTGTCTTAGGAATCTGATTTTTAACCAGAGAGGGGAAAATAAAAAAAAAAAAAGAACGTTAGAACCTATGAATTATAGTCAGCTTTACTCCTTTTTTCGTAATGCTGTAACTTTCCCCTGGAAAAATCTAAGCCGACTCAAGGGTGAGGGGAAGTTTCCTAAAGTTTTATTGTCTACAGAGCAGACAAGGGAAAAGTAATTTTTCCTGTCAAGGAGTGTGCTACAAAGTCACTCTGGGCTGTGCAAGGAAAGCACATCAGAGCAAAATTACTGAAGTACAATGCATGAACAAGACTGCCAGACAAAGCACCTGGCATAATGTTTAGCTTTGCTGCTGCCAGAAATAAACTAATCAAGCCTTGACGATATTCATTTGAATATTAAAGGAGTTACACATTCATTGCTCTCTTTGATGAAAATAAAATACCTCAACAAAAGCAGCTAAAATATAGTGCAATGATATTCCTAAGGACCATGTGAACTTGCACTGCAAGAAAACACCATTTCTGTGAACACCTCCTGAGCACAGAGAACGTGCTTATAATAGTTAACCCAACAGTTTCCTGTCTTTCTTTCAGACTACTAAAGAATCTCTGCTTTAAAAAAAAAAAAAACAAACAACAAACCAACCAAAAGGAAAAAGAAACTCAAAACACAACACAAAAGCAAACAAACAAAACCCCCCAGAAAATCACGCAACCTAAACAAGCCAAAATCCAAACGCTGCCAAACTAACCTTACTTCTAAAGTCACAGAGTAAAGAGATGTCCTTTAAATCCATAGCTAAACAGGCTGGTGGATGTGTTCCCACACATAGTGCCAGCAGAGTTGACTCCTTGGTTCATGCAGGACTTTGCCAAATGCCATGCCAGACACCCCTATAAGTTTATGACTAAATAATTACAGTGTCAGATTTTGACATTTAGCAACTTATACAAGTAGCTGGATCCATTCTCAGTTCCACGGGATAATAACACAAAACTGTAGTAACCATCCAGACAAACCCAGGTTCCACCTGTGCCTGCTGCCAGAGCAACAAAAAGGACCACAGAACCTCTACCCTATGCAGATGTAGCAGTGTTGTGAGAAAGCTGCTGTCCCCCACAGAGATCATGTGCTAGGCTGGAAGGAGCCTTGGTCCCACTTGGGGACTGTTCTGTGCAGCCTGTGATGGCACATGAGGCCTGCAGGTACAATGTCTCACAGCAGCAAAAACCCAAACAAGAACAGAATACATTGTGGTACCAGCAAAATAATTCCCCACAGCCTCCAGCAACAAACAGCCCAAGCTCTCCCAAACAAGAAGGCATTCCAGCAGTACCAAGGAGCTGCACACCCACCTTTCAAGTTGTGTGTCCCACATTCCAGCCTTCTGCAGCAACCTTCTCCTTCACACCGACCCTCAGTGAACCCCACACCCTGCTCTGCCCCTCTTCCCTTTCAAGCACCAGGTGAAGCTGGGCAGTGCAGCCCCATCTGCGCCCATGAGGAGCACCTGGTGCTGCAGGTGAGGCAGCAGCAACATGCTTTGGCCAGGGCACTCTCCTAGGAAGGTCCCTCTGCAGAAAGCCTGGCAGATGACCAAGTTGCCTCCTGGCACCACTGTTCTTCCCTCTGTGCCACATGCATTTGCCATGACAGGCTGCAGTGCTGTCTTGTACAGTGGAGGTGCAGACACAGGAATTCTGCATCCTGCTTGGGGTTGTGACCCTCAGGTTACCCATAAGACTACCAGTACTTAGGCAGACCCTTCCAGCTGGGGCTTTCCCATCTCTCCGGGGCTGGGAGAAGCAGCAGTGTTACCCCGTGTGTCTCCCACAACTGCACGTTCTGTCTCAGATGCGCAGACCAAAATGTGACTATGCGGTTCATCTTATTTTCAGTCATTAATTTTTATCCCCACTTTGGCACTTTAAACTTTTTTGGTGTTCCACTTCAGTCATTCCCGTGCTCAAAATGCAGAATATAAATAGGATCACAGAGACCAATCTGCCATTTCTTCCAGAATAAAAATTAAATTTGCCCTATTGACATCATATGCAAGTAGCAATTGCTGAGTAGAACTATAGAGCAAATCATAAAAAGATCCTGCAAGTATTAAAGAAATTCTAATTTATATTGGACTTTCAGCTGTCAGACTTTTTTTACATTGTCAAGAATTTTGAAAAGCAGTGACAGCACTATTTTTCTTGCAGTGTAATGTTGGTTCATAGATGAAATAAGTATCTTCAAATCAGAGTAAGGCAATGTAAGTGCTCAAAATACCTTATGAGCATTATGTAGAAAAATATAACTACCAATTTGCTATTAATAAAATAAATCTTTGTTTATTATGGAACACTGAAGCAAGGCTTAATCTTGAAGTTTTACTTGGTAAAACTCCTATCAAGTGAGGAATTAGTGCTAGACATAAGTCATTATGTGGGAAGGATGCAGGAAAATATTTTTCTACTGAAATTTTACAAGTATTTTTGGAGTAGATAGCAGGTATCATCAGCTCTGGGGAAGTTAAATGCTTAAGTGCCATCTTGCACTATAAAAAATCACACAGCTAGAGCCTGCAAGAGACATAGCACTGGAGTAGGCAAATGGAAATTTAAAATTAATTTACTGTCCCACTGGTAGGTTAGTCTAGGTGGAAGTTCTCAGTCTGGAAATGATGTTATTTGGGTCTCTGTTCCACATCCTTTGCCATATCTTTCCCGGTTGCTAAGAAACAGCAGCATTACAGCAGAGCAATCATTCCTACTTCAGTCTAAATTGTAGTTAATTAGCCTACGTGTGAAATGGGATTCCTACCAGGAGAAGAAAGAGATACAGTTGGTGTTTAAAAGCACAAACCAGCACAACCAACGGACAGATGATTTGTTGTAAATCAAAATGTTCAAATGGCAAAAAGCTTTGGAAAGTTTACATTTCCCAGAATGTTTTATGCTACTTGGGTAGAATTAAGGAGTCATGATTACCTGTGTCCCAAAATCTGTCCTTTTGCAGACCTTAATGAAAATTCTCAGCTTGAGTGTTAAATCTGTTGGGTACAAAAACAAAGGTGATGTGACTGGATAAGTTCAAACAAAAGGGATTTGTTTTCTGACATGGATAACATACAGGAGGATGAGGTAGGAGAAGGTAGGCAGTAGAAGATGCTACTGGGATTTTTTAGAGAATTTGAAGCTACACTTTTTGTATGGAAATTAGAAAAAAAAGAACAAGGTACAAATTATTTGAGAGTAAAAATGTTTAGGTTGCACAAAGATAGTTGATTATCCTTGTCTTCTGCATTTCTTATTTACCCTAATAGGTGTAAATATTATGGTCTTGAACAGAAATAAGTCTTGGCTGTGTCATTTGCCAGGAAAATTTCTAATTAGTGCCTTTGTTGTATATAGCTGTAGTCAAAGGATTTTGTCATTTGATTTCAGAACATGAGTGGAAATTTGGTATTTCATTAGGAAAGAACAATGAACAAATGTCTGCTGTTTGAAGCTCAGGACAGATCTGTCATTCTCTTTCTAGCAAATTTGAGGTAGCAGTAATACTGCTTTTTAAATGAGTCAAGTAAGAGAATTTTAAATACCTCAGAAACTGATTTTTGTGAAAGCAGTTTTTTCCTCTGTACAAATTTATATAATATACCATTTTCTTAAGTTCTGCTTGGAGAGGAAACGAATAATTTGCTTCAGTGTCTTTTCCTATTTCTTTACCAAATATGGATGTTATAGGAAGACGTAGCACAAATGTAATGGACCTCTGAGCGAGACTCTCATAGACTATGTAGGTGCAAAATGCTAACATTAATAACCATCTACATCTATGCTCTGTTAGACAGCCTTCATTTTAGTGGTTATTCATAAGAGCCAAAATGCTTTGTGTGGATGAGTTATTAGGCAAGATATACTCTACAAACAAAAAGATACTTGTGTTTAGTATGCCTTGAGAGCTTTCAGATTATTAAAATGTAGAAAATACGTTTTAGAGCCTTTTTTTTGTTTAATGTACATGTATTTTTTGTGCATGCGTTGCTATTTCCAGACTAAGATTCAAAAGTTATTGCTTTGATAGTCTCTAAAGCCTCTATTTTCCTTCCTCTCCCTAATGGTATAAAGATTCATACATCTTGTAAGAAATCAATGTTTATTTCATTTTCCTACTGATTGGGATGTCAGAGGCCTTTTAAGATGTATTATAAATAAACAGTTTGACAGAGGCCACATTGTCTGTGTCCCAAAACAGAAGCCATGGTAATTTTTGGAGCACTCAGTGCTATTTTGGAAGTGAGATGAACAATTGTCCCAGGGGCATAAAGAGGTGGATGCAGCCTGACCTGGGAGAGGAAAATACACTGTACAGACACGGGCACATAGTGAAATGAATGAACTGAGCAGAACTGGGGGAGAAAGAGGGGTAAGACTTTCCCTTCTTCCACTCTTTCCTCTGTCCATTGCTGCTCTGACTGAAATTCATGTGGGTAAATAGAAGTCCATAAGATACACTTCACTAAGGACCTGAAGTCTATATACCGCTAAGGGCCTATGTGGGCCTTAAGAAGAGTTTTTCAGGGATTCTTTGTATATCCTACTACATCCAGGTAATAAAATATTAAGAGAATCTTCAATTCTAGCCATAAAAGGTTGCCCATGATTGATCATGGTTGGTAAGAGTTTCATAGAAGCTTGCTGGCCTGTGAGAATGCAGTTTTGAAAAGCACAGTGCACATTCCACAGTCTGTTAAAGGTTATGTGTTTAAGGTACATAAATACTTATTTTAGTGTGCCATTAATCTTTGAATGTTGTTGTGAAAATGTAGTGAGGTGTGGTGTAATTCAGTGAAATGGTGAGTTTTGTTGTCGATTCCCAAATCTAATGCATCATTTGATTATAAGGAATGTTACTTGAGGGACTGACAGCCCTACCTGGGCCTAGCAGAGTGGCTTTACATTATTTTTTATGATATTAGGCTGCAAATAAAACCAACCACAAGTTGGAGTAGCTCAACTATAATAATGACAAACTCAGCCACTGTCTCATGAGTGCTCTTTGGCTAATGCCTCACAGACCACCTCTCTCCTGGCTTGCTCCTCAGGACTCAGAATAAGAATTGCATTGACCAGGAGCAGCCAGGCTTCTGGCTGCCCATCTGCAATGTAAAGGAAATGCAGGGATATTCTGCACATGGCCAGAAACTGTCCTCCCCCTACCCACAGCTTAGTTCTGTCAGTCTCAATAAGAACCACCATTGTGTGGTCTCCCACGCAGAGATGGTTGCTGAGTCCTAAAAGCATCAATTTAAGAGGTAGTTCTGTGCCCAGAAAACTTGAGGTCCTGAAACCAACCCAAAGAAACCTCTATAGAAAGCAGTAGATAAGTTTGTAAGTGCCAATCCTGTGGCACAGGGACACACAGAGCAGCACAGCAGGGTAACCCCACTCTGGAGGCAGGAAGGTGTGTGTCGAGCCACACTCTCCCTGCAAGTCCCAGGACTGCTGAACGTTGTTTCTGGGATGTTCTCATAAAGGCTGGTGGAGATGCGGACGTGTGACAAATGGATTTGGCTTCACAAATCCTCTGGCTGGAACTCCTACAGATGGCAGGGGTAGCAATAGCCAGTATTACAACATCTGAATTGTCCCAGCAGAAAGGGAGGAGCTGGCAGGACCTACAGACACTAGGCAAGGATTGCATTCCTGCATTCCCAGTGGCAGGCTCTGGCAGATCTCTGTGCTCCAGTGTTTCAGCTTTCAAAAGGAGCTTTTGGAAAAAGGCTACGAAACAGCCACTCGGTTTCCACTTGACAGAAAGCAGCAGTTCAGCCTAACTGTGGATTCTTTTTAGAGAACAACCCTAGAAATGAATCAGTGAAAGGCGCAGCACAGAATAGGCTGCTGTTTCAACTGGCAACTGCGGAATACACTTGTGTTGGGCTATTTCTGTCTTCCTTGCACGAGAATAATTTCCATCATTTTAAACCATTTTTCCAAGTTACACAAGCTAGCTTCATTTTCCAGCACTAATGGAGGAGAAACCTTTATTTAAATCTTGTATATGATCATTGGTAACCAGATGAACCTGTAACAGAGCTAAATAAATATGCCAGATACACAAATGAGCTTGTGTATCCACTGCGAAGTGCCGGAAAAAATAAATAATTCTGATTAGATCTTTGAGTGGCAAACTTCCAACCCCAGCAATAAAGGCAGGCCCTATGTTCTCTGGAGCTGACATATTTCTTCAGCATAGAACAAAGTGAACTCCAGCAATGGTGGCTGTAGCCAGCTATGGAAAGCCTCATCTGCCAAGGAATAAGCACTCAATAGCCTACTGCTCTGTTTTCAGTGTTTTGTTTAATTTTGCAGATTACTTAACCTTTCTTCGGTTCAGAGTGCTTATATAGTAAATTTAAGCTTCTAGAGACTTGACTAGGTTTTCATAGTTACCTTTTGCACTGATGTCCTGGAAAAAGTTCATGGGCTGCTCTGCTCTGGGTATATCCCTCAGGTCTACAGTCTCGGACTCAGCCTGGATATGTAAGTTTAATGTGCTTTACCTGGGAAATAAACTCAAACCTCTGTGGAGAGCTGTGCAATGTTTCCTCTCTCAAGAGCTGGTACCAGTGCGATACAGCACGAGCAGCAGTGCATAACCTCGCTCTAAACATCTGAGTTTCATCACATGCGAGTAGGGAAGGGAGTGCTTTATGGTTTAGTGGACTTTTTTGTTCTTTTTTGTTCCTCTTTTTTTTTTTTAATTAATCTGTCTTTATTTCCCTGCTAATAAATTAGGCCATGGACTTTGATCTGTCTCTGCATAACCTGAACAACAAAGGCACTACCATAAAAGTCAATGTTTTCAGCTCTGCACTCTTTCCTGCAGGTTTTTTAACACCATCATTATCAAAGATTAAACAATACAAATACAAATAAGCCATCACATGTTATAAGCTTTGAAGCTTTGTATAAGAACTGGTCCCGAATAAAAGCAAGAACTTAAGCAGCACCAACAGCATTTAAATGGACAAGAAAGAAACCTTTCATGTAGTGAGTACCTGCAGAGAGACTCCTACTGATCATCATCACATGAAAGGACACCAAAGAGAAGAAGTGTGAGACTTCAGCTGTGTGGGGTTAATACATTATCTATTTTCATCATGAAAAAACAGGAGACAAAACACAGGACACTGAGAAGTTAAAAAAACCAACTCAGCCTGATTTAATTGGAAAGCATCACTTGGCTGGCTTCTTTAGTAATTGTTGGAAGCCATCCCAACTCTTTATATATTTAAAAGTGATACAATTCAAGTCATAAATAATGTTTTAATAAGCAACAGTGCTCCCAAAGTATGCAATTTAACCCTTCAGGACATGTGAGAAATAGGGTTGTTCCTTTCATGCCTCATACATTTAGAACATTTTATGACAACAATAATTTTTCCTTTATATATTTTAGAAGTAGGGTATCACAAAAAATGCATTTGGTGTCCCATGAAATGACAAAGGCTTTGGATAGTAGGTAATAACAAATGCTGAAATAATTGATACTGTCAGTCCTATGGCGTCACAGAGATGAAATTACAATATCATTAGGGAAATCTACATAAGCATATGCAAGATTAGACCTGATTAAAAGGCACTGTTGACACTACAAAATCTAGTGCTGCTGCGTTGTCATTAAGAATGAAAAATTTCCTGAGAAAGTTTAAAAATACATGTGTGTGTATACATATGTATGCATATATATATATATATATTTCTGCTGTGTCTTTTTTAGTTTTTTGTTTGTTTGTTTTTTCCAAAAAGACACTGAGTGTACAAGAACAAGGGGTTTGGGTTTTATTGTCTACAAGACAATCAGCTCAGTTAATTTGAGGAGGAGCATTGAGTTGGATTCCCCATTGCACAACCGGAACAATCCTCTTTTTCAGCCCAAATCTGTGCAGCAAAGCTAATTCAAATGGCAGACACGAGAAGAAAGGGCTGTCTGACAGCCTGGGATATTGACAGGAAATCATATGGAATTTTAGAAAAAAATACATGCCTTTCCAACAATATTTGAACCAGCCAAGATTTTCCATCAAAATAGCATAACAATAACAACATTTCCAGCTTACATTAATGCTAGAGATACCCCATAACTTACGCTTTTCCCTATTCTCAATTGCATAAGTAGAAAACAGCCATAGTATTTGTTCAGGCTTAAGTCTCATTAAGTGCAGAGTGGTTATTGTTCTTCAGTCAATCTATTAAAACTAAATCTGTTGAGGAGAGTGCTCCCTCGCTGGGTATAGAACTGCACTGGTTTGTCAGTGCAGGTGTACACCAGACCAGGATTTACACCAGAGGATTTATCTTCTTATTTTAAAGAAGAGCAAACAGTTTCAGAGCCTGGTTCTCTACCTTGAGACAGAGAATATAGGAAAGACCACAAATTATTTTCAATTCAGGGGTTATGTTTTTCTATGACTTCAGTGCAAATTTCAGCCATGCTCTGACTCATCTTTGGGATATTATTCAATATGGCTATTAAACATTAGGTTGCATGAACAGGGTTACCTTAGCACGGGCAAAAAGTGAGGACATATTTGGAAAGATATGAGGAGATAGGGAAATCAATATTTTTTTAATTCAATTTCCCAGTAACGCCTCTTCATTTAACTCAGAACATAACCTATAAAATGACAAAGCTATTTACATTAATAAGTTTAAGCAGGGCTTGGCTGTGAAATCCCTGGCTATTAAAGAAGCATGTTTTCATTAGTTTCAACTCTCTTTGGGTTTAAAAAAAGTAACAAATAGTGCTGAGAATCAGCGAGGTGCCAAGGCTGGCAACGGGGAGTCCCCTGAGCCTCCAGCCATTCTAATCAGGGTACAGCTGAAAAGCACTGTTTTGAGAGCTGTTCTCTGGCAATGGGGAATGAAACGGCTTTTCATTCACTTTCTTCCCACTTCAGTGGGTTAGTCAGGACTAACCGAGGAGAAAAGGCTCATTATTGCAGCTGTTCAAAGGATAAGGATTTTATATTTTTACGTGGAAGTGGCTTTGCTGGTGTTGCCAACCACTCACAGTTAGTTAGTGCTTCAAAAGTGTTACTTTGCTCCACTCACCACCTCGATAGTTCAGTTATTTCTGCACATCTCAGTTAGGGAAAGCAGAGCAGCTTTACTCTCTGCAGCTCATTCATGAGTCTGCTGCAATGTTGTGTTGCAAACTCTGCAAGGAATCAGAGGAAACTTTTCCCACTTAGTTCCACATAAACCTTTGAAGATGAAAGTCCATTTTTCTTGTATAACAAAGAAAGGGGAAAAGATTACATAAGCAGGACTTGAAGAACAGAGTGTGATTATAATTGCCCATATTTAACACATTAACTAGCGAATGCAATGATATCAAGAAATAATATAGAACTAAGAGTATCAGAGATCTTATAAATCATGAGAGCTTGGTAGAATTACCCTATTATATTTCAAAACTTTGTGGGTTTTTAATCATCCACTGCACACATTTCTCCATTCCTATCTCTGAAGCTGTTTTTTCATTTACTGTTCTGGCAACCTGTGCCTGTTGTCTCTTCACTTCTGAAGGTACAGGAGAGATAACGCCATTAAAAGTCACTCCTAAATCTAGCCATTGACACAAGTAATTTATATTCCCATATTTCAGATAATTTGTGTTATTTTGTGGTGAAGAAAAGGAAGGCATGAGGCAAGGACACAGGAAAATTTCAGCTTGTTCTCTGTTTGAGAAGTTGTCATAGTGAAAAATAAACATAACTAAAAGAAATAGGAAAATAGTCCTTCTCTTCATTTACTGATTCAGTCCCCAGTGTGGAGGATGAGAGCCTGAGCATGACAAAGCCGTAATTTTTGAATTCAGGACATTAATTCAGACAGGAGCCACTGTGCAATGCATGATTATGCTCTGGTAGCTGTGGAAAATCAGGATGATAACAGCAAATATCCTGTGCAGAGACAATACATCCTGAGAAACATAATGCTGGGAATCGGAAGAATTACGGTTGATTGGAATATGTTCCCTTCTAAAAGAATTAGGAAAGAACCTGCTGGGTATTAAGTCAGTCCTGGATGAGAAATGGTTGGAATCAAACCTAAGCACGTCATGGAAAAATAAGTTCCATGTCATCATATGTGACATCATAATTTTAAATGGCCAGTTTAGGCCATCATCACTGACATCAGTAAAGACTTTCTTTTAAGAAACTGTGAACATAGCAAAAGAATTCTGTAGGTAGAATTTTCTTGTTCATATGCAACCTTAAGATCTACAGGTGTTTCAGAGGCAAATCCTCACACAGCAAAATTCTTCCACAAGGTAGCAATTTCTTTACCATTGTAAAGAAAATACAAGTACTTTCTTTAAACATTTTGTTTTCCGCAGCTCATCTGAGCAGAATTCCAGGTAACTTTTTCTTACCACATCTTGGCCATTTATCTCAATTTTTGTAAATTTCTCTTCTGAAAGAAAATGAAGGAGAGAGCTGCCTCCAAATGTGTATGGCTTCACTGATTGTAAAATAGAGAGCTTTTATATGTAAATGTAAGATAAGAAAGTTAAGTAAATGACACTAGAAGAAGCCATTACAGGCATATCCAAATTAAGACATCCAAGTGTAGGCTTTTAAAATGCTACATTGCTTTTATAGTGTTGCTCTGGTTTTTATTCTGGAATAAAGCAGTTTGCTGTAGAACTGTCAACCATCTCTGGAATTTTATGGACCTTACTCATCACAATATTAATGAGATTTATCAGGTTCCATTTGACAAGTTTACAAAGCAGTATCATTATTACAACTGCCTAGATTAAGAAATTCAGTGTTGCCCTGAATACATTGTGGCATATCATCACATTTATGACTTGTGTTTGTAGCATTAATAGCCTCACTTCACCAAAAGTCACAGCATACAAATCTCTCCTTGGTTACTGTCTTAGGATGTATCCTCTGTGCAAGTTCCAGGAAGAGAATGGATCAGCCAGCCCTGAGCATGAACATGGGCTCAGAGCACAGGCAGTGACAGCTGACTGTCTTATTTTTACCCCACTGTCCAATTCGTCAGAAATCGTGCAAACTCCAACATGCTGCTTGGATTTCTAGGCTGTATCTCACTATGAAAAAGACAGGGTTCTGATATTTGGAGTTTTATTTCGTCCATAAAAGCTTTCCACGAGCAATTTCTGTGTGCATTTAAGTCAAATAAATGTCCACTGAAGCAACATTATGCTGTCACCACTGGTCTGCACTTAGTGGGAAGTGAGTCTGGCAGGGCTCACGAGGGTGTCCATTTGCCACAAGAAAATGCAGTTTTATCACGAGCATATTTTGCATTGGAGGGATGGTTGCTAAGCCTGTTGAAAGGGTAAAGCTTCTGCATGTGTTTTCTCTGTAAGCATGAGAGTGTTTAATATTTGGGGAGAAAATACTGAAAAGCAGCAAGAGGTAAATCATCACCTGGCTTTAGGACTGAAGAAAGGATGGACAGCTGGCTGATGGGGTGATGCTGGTAGCATTGCTACTGCAACAAATCTTGGGAGACCTGTCACTAGGGAGGGTCCAGCGCTGCCAGAAGCCGAAGAAACCCACATGAGCAAAGGCAAAGGCAGCTGGAAAGCCAACATTGTGCCAAGGGGACCTCAGCAACAGTATCAGGTCCAGAGAAAGAGGGCAGATTGCTGCAAAAGAAACTATTTGAATAGGCTTGGGTGGGAAAAAGAAAAAAAAATAAAGAAAAAAGAAAAGCAGGCCAGCTCTTGAGTTTGGCAGCAAAACCAGCTCCACTAAGGTGAGGCCCGCTGAGCTAAATTGCTGCTCAGTTATTTGCCAAAGAAAGCTTCAAATATGTTGAAGTGTAGGGCTTAACAGCATGACACTAGCAGCTCAGATTAGCATTAGTTAAAATGAAATGAGAATAAACAAAAGGGCTTCTCTTCCAGACTTTTCCTGTTGAATATGTAATGTGTGATGTCTCTACGGGAGGACTGCAAAGGTTCTCTCTCTTGGCTTAAATCATCCTGGGAAACTTCATTAAATTAATAATGACTGTTGGTAAAAGTAAAACAATTATTTTAGAGTATCACTTAGCTTGATGATAGAGTTTATTTAAATGTTCCTGCTACCAGTTCATTCCCTGTGAGCACTACCTATGTTCAGAGCACAAACACTGGGTCATCACTGTCTAGGTTCTCTGGTGCAAACCCACAGGAACCTCAAGATTATTTTGGTATATGAAATAACAAGAATGAATGATGTGCATACAGTCATTCCTTTTAAAAACTCCAGTCTCTATTTAAAGGCATAGAAATGTCTCTTTTGATCAAAGGCTCTCTGCAGCAGGGATTGCTTTCTGCTCATTCCTTGTGTAATTAGATGTGGATGCCCCTGGGTTATGCTATGGCAACTGCAGGAGCACAGAGCAGGAGCTACAGACAAACCTTGTTGCAGGAAAATCTGAACCCTACAAAAGGCATGAGCATAGGAGTCCTATTTCTGTAGACAATCACATGATAGGGGTTGTTAGACCCACTAGCTAAAGGGAATCGGACCAGTTACCAGAACTGGGGTCCAAGAGACCTGGCCCATCCCTGCCTGAGGAAGTCCTCTCTGTGGACATCAGACATGCCATAACTGTTCAAGTCTCCCTTCAAGAAAGGAATTTGTACAACGATTTTTCTTTGTTGTACAAAAAGTTAAATGGGAAACATAAGATTGGGCAAAATTCATTTTTTTCCTGTAGGAGTTATGAGAGCTGAGCAAGAAGCGGATTTTGTCATACTTCTTCAGGTAGAAAGAACCCAGCAGGGCCTTAGAGAAGGACTAAGAAATGCAAGATTCTCTAGGAAAGAAGGATTTACCAAGTCCTACAAAGCAGTGAGAGGAAACTAAGTAGTATTCCCCCTCAGGTGCCTGCTAGTCTATCTGAGAAAGTTCCACACTCTTTGAATGCCATGTCAAATCCAGGAGAGATAAGAATGGTCTAAAACTCACCTTTGTACTTTCTAGATCACCCTCGAGAAGCTGCCTATGCTTAGAATGGCTCCAGAAGGACAAGTAACATGGCAGTGACTCAGCTTCTTCAGCACGGATCACAGACACTAAAAATTCGTGCTGGAGAAAAGAAACAGCAACACTGACCAAATTCCCTTCAGAAGTAGTGGTTGTTTTTGTAGAGAGTTTTTGTTCTTAAGCACAATTTTTCATCACCTCTGTGGAATTGTCTATTATTCTGTTACCAATAACCAGATACAAGGGCAGCAGTTTTGCTGGCAGCTGAAACAGTGAGGTGATAACAACGTGTGCTGTGCTGCATTTCTTCCTCTTAGTATCAGGCTGGACCTGATTCAGATCTTACAGTCTCTCTCTAGAGACCCTTGTGTTCAGAAGTTACATTTGTTGTATTCAGAAGTTACATTTCTGCATCACCCTGGATATTCAGCTGGATACTTTCAGTACATGTGTGGTATCAACACAAATCAACTCAGTACAAATGTACTCAGAGATTTCACAGAATTGAAATCATGAGGGATGGTGCATTTTGCTTATCTGTGTTTGTTGCTGAGGTTTGTCCTTTCAGGGTTTTCCTTAGGTAACATAAAGGCAGTGATTTTTGCTTTTTTTCCTCTGCAAATTCAATCCTGACTGCTCATAGCTGCAATGTTACATAATGAGGATACATACACATATATAAATAAACCCCACACAACACATTGCTGTTACTCACATGCCTCAGAATAATGAAAGAGACCTTCTAAGAACTGTCTTGACCATTTCAGTATTTTTACAGCATCTTTTCTGTTTCTGCTTTCCTGAAATAAAGACTTGCTCTCAGGGTGAACTTCTGCACCAGTGGTGGTTACAGCTGCTGCTGTTAAACTGCTATTATAAACTCCCTGATGACAGCAAAAGCATCCCTGTTATCAGGATATTCCTCCTGGCATGTTGTGTTTTGCAGTACGTATACACACAACGAACAAGCTAAAAGTGCAAAACCAGATTATCTTCACTAGCATTTATCCTCTACAGGAGCTCTGGCTGTCAGATATTATTTACACTGCTTGGGTCAGTTACCTCACTGAGAGGGTATTGATGCCATGCTTAGCAATTTAATTTAAAGCCATAACAAGGAAACTACCATTTGTAGTCCAGTTTATGTTCCTTTTTTTTTTTTTTTTCTCCCCAGTATAAACTCAGGATTTTTCTTTCATTACTGTAAGACATAAAGACCCCATAAGTTTTGGCAGATGTTATTAATGCAGATTTTGAACTAAGGAGGAACAGAATTGACCTGCAGGTCTACATTTCCAGGTTTTCTATCTTTCCACAGGAAATAATCTTTTGCTCATACTGTAATGGTCATCCTTTATGACAGGATTACAGAGAACAAGTCTGGAGAATACAGCAGGTGGTCTGGTTCATGTGGGATAGATAGATACGTATCAGTCTGTGTCTTTTCTTCCACAGGGATGGAAGTCATCACATATTCCACTCTTGGTGTTTTGTGCATCTTGATGAGATGCTTGACCTGACACTGCAGACAAGCAGTGCAGAGCAGATCACCCAAAGGATATAATAAAGTCCAAATGAGGCTTCATCCTAAACAGGGTTATAGATCACATCTGAGGCATGAGGCAACATGTGCTCTCTTCCTACCACTAAATCCCCAGTCAGATGCACAAAAACTTGTAAGAGATGGAGAGCCTGATGAATCCCAGCTGCATTGACCAGCATTAATTTTTCCTTTGGTCAGGAGTTTTCCATTCAGAATCTGGGTTGGCTATCTCCCCAGCAGCTAATTCTCCTCTAGGGACAGGGAGAAGGGGAAAAAAAGAAAAACCAAAAAAACAACAAAACCAGAATTAGTCAAGGATTCTATACAGCCTAATATTCTGCAACTGTAAAAATGTGTTCGGGGTGGTTTGTTTTTTTCTTTTTAATAACCAGGCAAACAGTAAAGCATTGTTTAAAACAATAAGTAGATGAGGACTCTTCTAGTCTGGTTGTCCTCTTTGGGGAACAACACTTAACAGTAGACTCTTTTTTTTTCTTTCTAAGTACTCATGACTTTTGTCTTTTCAGTTTCAGCTTTGCTGTTGTTAAGAAATACTTTTCTAGCACTTTCAGACCAAAAACAAGGCATTGGCTTCACCCTGGATCAAAAGTATTGACACATTGAACTTAGATTTTTCTTGTAAAGGTGTGCAGAGCTCAAGTACTCATGTATGAGCTGCTATTTCAATATAGCACGTTTTTAATCTGTTCTCTGTTGAAGAAGGGGGGAAAATATCCCTAAACTGCAAGGAAAAAGAATTTACTCATTTGCTTGTCAGCCAGGAGAAGACGACGACATTTAAAAATAAAATAACTTTCTGTTTTAAACTTGTAACACCATTAGTTTGTTTAAAACTATACCACTGAACTAACTCATTGTAGGTGGATTCTACAATATCCATCCTGGTTATAATCAAACAGCAAGCAGGGTTTGTTTCAGCAAGGCCACAGTGGGATTGTCTCTTGGAAGTCTCTAAGGAAATTGTTAAACTTTTAGCAGGGGGAAAAAAAATACTTCAAATAAATTAAAAGAAACCAGAACAGGCACCATTTGGACATTGATATTATCAGCAGCTCTTATTCAGAAAGGAAGGATGCCCTTAGGTCTTTAATGGACTTGCACAAGCAACATTCCCATCTGGTATTGTGCTGGGCTCATAAAGCTGCAGCAGAGCATCAGCTGACTGGGGCTGGGTGAAACAAAACTGCTTCAGTTGGCAGTGAAATCCAGCAGTGAAATCCTCCCAGCCATGGTGGTGCAGGCACAGCAGGAACCTGCATCCAGAATCTTCTGTGGGTGTCAGAGTTTAACCCCTGGGCCAGAAGGGCTGATGTTCTGTGCACCTGCAGTGGGGGACAGAGCAGGGCATGGCCCTGGGGCAGACAGAGCAGGGATGCTCCTCAGGCAGGAGGAGGGACACTGGTAGTGAGAGTGGTGAATTAATCAAGAGCATGTTCTTTACCCCAAAAGAGTTCACAAGCTGCACTAGCTCTTCCAGATCTATTGTAGCCTCTTTTTTACCTCCTGCATATTCTCAGAATAGGAACTAAAATTTTGGGCTGCAGTTAGTGAGATATTAGGTGCCTTTACAAACCTAGGCCTTTGCTTTCATGGAGGGAGTGAAAACTGTTATAAATACACAGTATTTATAATAAGAGACAAGTAGCACCCACATACCTTGTAAGTAATGGTGCTGTGACATAGACAATATAACTAAGCATGACTCAAGAGGAGGGGTAAGAAAAAGATTACTTTGGTAATTGACTTACACACCTGCAGAGTCTCTTCTATCAGCAGGTTTGGTTTGGGTTTTTTAGTGGGATTTTTCTATTTGGTTGGGGGTTTTGTTTGTTTTGTTGGTGGTTTTTTGGTGGTTGTTGTTGTTTGATCTGTTTAAAAAATCAATCACAAGCTAAGCCTCACTTGAAACAAAGAATGTCAAACCTGCTGCAACATGAGGGCCTGATAGAAACATAAGGGAGCTTCTTTAGTGATACTCTCATCATGATCCTGCCCTTGCAGCTGTATTACAGCCACAGTTGTACCTCTTTGTCAGCTGTCAAACACCAGATCCAAACTTATAAGCTGTAAGTCCTCATCTTCCACAGCCCTGTAACTAGAAGATGATTTGGAAGCACTAATCAACATCTTCAAAGTATTTTTTCTTTTATTTAATTGACTCTCCCTAAACACAAAAATAAAGAATAAAAATGAGACAATAAATAGTCTATGCTTCAGGTTAATTAAAATTTCTTTTCTTATTAGTTTTAAACATGTTGTGATCAGTCTAGAGCGTCTGTTCCTGACTTGGGAAAGGGAACTGCTGTCAGACACTTCTTGCCACTATTATCCTCTTCATTTTCCCCTTACTGGACTTTGTTCTAGTATAAACAGTTTGGAAGCATGGTTGGAATTAATTGGGGAAATTCACAGCTCCTCTGGTGTTTTATTTAGGGACCCAGGGTATGTTTTTTCCATTTGTACCTGATCTCTAACACTGTTTTATTCCCCTTCCATCCATCACCTTCTTAATTCAAAACCAAGTGGTCAAGCAACCAAATAGCTAGGTAGGAAAACAATAGCACATGGTGTTCATTAAAAAAAAAATATATATATATATATCTCATTTGCCAGATCCGCAGATGCCATTAACTTAAATGAAGCTTCAACAGCCTTTCTCCTCCACCCCCGACTTCCCTTGGCCTCTCCTCATTTGCACACACACTGTTGGGTGTTACCCCAACCCACCCAGCACTCACACGGTGTCCCTGCACTCAAAGCAAAGGTGACTCAGTACTACTGTCAGGGGGTTTGCTCGTTTTTAAAGGACAAAAACAAACAAGAAGAGTGAATTACAATTGTGCCTCTCGCACCCAAAACGGCCCACCTTGTCCCAGGGAGGGGAGTGTCTGGGCAGCAGGGCCACATGTGGAGCTCTGCGGTGCTGGATCCTCTCCCTCTGGACTCGGGAGCTCAGCTCACACAGCTGGGCAGCCCACTTGGTCAGCAGCAGCTGGACACCTGCCACAGCTGCAGCCTACTGTGGGTTCCTTGAGGTTTATTCACCTTGACCCGGTTTAGCAGAAATACTTCTCCCCCTCTCTCTTCTGTCAGCCTCATATTAAGCTACAGGGAAATGTCGTCTCAGAGTTTCACAGCATCTTCGGACCAGCTACCCTTGGGGTCCCAATTGCTTGCTTTCTCATGGCGTTTTGTACATCCCTAGAGAACAGACGTGGTTATTTTTCATGCTATTCTTAATATATTACAGTCAAAAATAGAATTATTCTATGTAAAAGGCAAGGACGTTTTATCTCTGGAGAAAGAGCAGTGTACTGCAACAGCAAGCAATTTGAAGGCACAAAAATAAACCCTCAAAATTTTCTTCCTGAAAGGATGAGAAATGGAGGGGGGAAAAAATAGCAATGGGGGAAGCAGTATCAAATAGCCTGTTCCTTAGCTGCACTTTATCTGTTTAAAGCATACAGATTACACGGAGGCCGTGTTTAATATTTAGGGCTGATATTGCCAGGCCTTGCCTTACTAACAGCGTATTATTTTGTTCCTACTGGGAACGACCAGCTCCTGCATGCTAAAGAGACTTCTGTGGAAGGAATAGAAAGCATCTGAGCTGCAGAAGCACAGGGAAATCTGAACCTCCTGTTAACCAGGAGTGGTGCCTGGGGTAATTGCCAAGCACCAAGCCCATAAAAGCACAGATGCCTCCATAGCCCTTCCCCTTTCCCTCACCCTGCCAGAAGAGAGGTTAAAAGAATGCATGGAAAGCCTTATTCACCCTTATCAAAAGTCCAAATCATTAATGAAATTGGACTGAAAGCCCCCAGGTGTGATTGCCACAGCATTCAAACACCTCTTCAAGTTTTTGTTCAAAGCAGAATCTACCCGGTTTGGAAACTGATGATCAAGTAACACTGTGAGCAAGATCATTGACGAAGAGAAGTTGCTAAGATAACTGCATCTGGATAAAACAGGACAGCTGCAAGATCTTGAGAGGTTTCACATGACTCGTAAGAGTTTCAGCAGCAAATACTACTTTGGCAAGAAAATCTTTTCTTTCCAGGATAATTTTTATTTTTGTATGGAGGAACGCAATGGTTGAATCCTTTTTAAGAAGCCTATGAGGCTTTTTTCCTTAACAAGATAATTGTTTATCATTCATTATATGCCTGATGCTCCCCCAGAGCCTGTGTCCCATCTAAGCAATAAACAGTCCCTCAGCACATATCAAAGAACTCGTTACTGTCCTGTTGAGCAAATTACATGGCCAGACATTGAGACAAGCATAATTTTCCTATAGAGATAATCACCATTTGGTTAACTGGATATTTTTGCTACATAATCCCCATGATAGCTGTTTTTTTTCAATGCAGTGTCTTTTTGAAAGGACAGTGTAAGAAATGTGGTAATTATGGAGAAGGCAAAGGACTCAAAACACAACATGTCAGAGACTGACGTTAAAGTCTTCAACAGTTACTGCCCAGGATTCACTACAGAGCATATAATGAAAAAAAACAAGTCACTGAGAGTGTGAAGGCCAAAAAGTCCTGAACAATTCAATATGTCCCCTAGTGCCACCAAAGTGTGGTCTGTTGAGCTTGGTGAGCTGTTCATTCTTAAGTAAGACCCTGCTGTGGTGTTTTGGGTATGTCAGCATGCCTCTTTACTCTAAAAGACTTCTTTTTACCAAAACTAGCATTTAAAAAAACATACTAATATAATCATAGACACCTGCCTCAAAATACAGGAACAGGATTAATAGGTCATTGCAATGGATAGTAACCAATCCTGCCTTGTCAAAACTCCGCTGTCAGTGACAGGCTCATTTTCTGGAGTGTCAGGCAGAGCTAAACCAAAATTTTCTTGGGCAGGGTTGTTCAGTCTCTTCGATGTATCTTGCCATCACATAATGAGCTGACATTGAAAGACTTCTGTTTATAAAATACAGTGGTCAGTTCATCAAAACTGTGCACAGTAAAGCTTAGAAAACCAAACACCACAGTATTTTACTATCACTCCTGGCAGACGGACTTGCAGCTCCTGAGCAGTTTCAGATAAGAGCAAAGCCTTGCTCCTACTCCACACATGTACCCCAGGGTGCTGTGTAAGCAAGCTCTGCATCATTTACACTCCCTGCCAGTTGCCAAGAGCCAACCAGATGTGTTTGCTGCCTTGGCAGAGCCATCCCACACACTGCAAAATGGGAGTGAAGAGTTGAAAACGAACACTTGAAAGTCACTCTGCAGAGATGTTGTTCTCTGTGCTGCAGCCTCGTTCAGGCTTTGGTTCTGATATATGTTATCAGGTTAGTAAAATTAAGAGCTTTAGTAGCCACTTCCAAAGAGGTGAGTGCTGCTTGTGAGTGCCCAGCTGGTCCCTGGCAGGCTGGACCTGGGGCTGGGTCCTTAGCAAAGCAGCTGCTGCCTGGTACAGCCTCTGGGAGTGTGGGACACAACAGAGATGATCCTCTCTGAGCCCTTTTGTCAGGGAGTGGTTTCCTCTCTCACAAGCTGGCTGTGAGCTTTCAGGATATGACCAAGTGCAATGTCTCATTTGTAATGTCAAATAGCAGCCGTGCAGAGTCACAGCATGGTGTCAGCTGTGCCATATATCCAAGGGAGTGCCTGTGAAGGTTTCCACACCGTGGGCCAGGCTCAGCTCCGGGACAGTGCTGTCATGCAGACACCACTTGCCAGCTACTGCCTTCAGACACAGGAGAAGAACACACCAGTGTAGTTCAGTTCCCAGCCAGCTACCAGGGGCAGCAGGAGGAAAGCTCAGCCAGCCCCTTTCTTGGCAGCTCCAGCAGAGCTGATGGAAACTGCAGCTGAGCTCCTCTTCCCTGGATAGGTTCCTGGAGGCATTACCCAGAGGAGGACAACAGTTTGTGCTCGGTCTGCACAGCTACTCTTTACAGAAGGGGCCCCCCAGCCTACCACCACCTCCACCAGGTATTGAAAGGCAACTCCAGTATGTAGCAACAATATAGCACTGGTGAAGTAAATGTCAGATTCAAGCCAGCTGCTGAAGTAAAACTACCCGTTGGAGTCTGCAGTCTCCAGGTTCCCAGACAGCGCTTTTTTTGCAGCATAATTGCTGCTCATCTAAAGCACCAAAAGGAAAAAATGGTCTCTTTTCCATTCAGTCATGTTCTCTCTGTACAGGGCCGCTTCTGCAATTTCCAGCATGTCCAAGTTTTGCTTTCAGATGTTTGGATACTGGTACGTTCTCCCAGGGTCGTATAATCAGTCTGTAATCTCCTGTTCCACTGCGGATATGAGCAACCTTTTATGTTCATAGTAACAATTTAGAAGTGTTAAAGTTTGAGCACTGGGCCCCCGGTGCTTACACGTTTAAATTGGCCCTCCCTGAAAGCTGATGTATTCCATCTGGTCTATTGGATTTCTTGGCTTAAAGTTACTGGAAACACTGAATGTTTCTTCTGCAGTGATCCTGCAGCTGTCCAAGAGTAACACACACACTCACGGCTCGTGCCCAGGCTGTTCAGGACTAAAACACTATGGGAGAAGTGCTTTTAGTGGACTTTTTTTTCCTGTCTGCTTTTAGGGCTATTTTGAAATCCGAAGTTCTGCAGTTCGCTTTTCCAACTAATCTTATCACATGTAAATGATACTTGAAGGATAAATAAAACACACACATTTGCAGCTCGTTACTGCTAACGTTTTTCCTCAATGCTACAAATTAAACAACCAGATTTTTTGTATTTATGTCAAGACAAAGAGCCATTAGAAGTAACTCTGTTATAATGAAACAAGCTGCCAACCCAGTTAATTATCAACACCAGCAGCAAGACTGGATTAACAGTTCAGATACCCACTGTAAGAGCTTTACAATACAGCTGCCTCATTGACATTCTTCCTCATTGGTATTCCCAGGCTCTCCAGGCTCAGGGGCAGGTATATCACCAAATTAAAATACACAGATGCATTCAAACTGGGTCACACAAGCCATTAAAACAGTCCATTTCGACAACAATTTTCATGACCCAGCTATCTCACACCGTGGCAGACTCTGAGAGCACGCCTGGCCCTTGGCTTAGTACATCTCCCACAAGCCTGAGCAACTGCTTGCAGCTGGAGGGAAGCCCACATTTCCAGCAGCATTGCTGACTCCTTAAAGCCCATCTTTTGCTGCAGAGGCTGTGTTGCATTTTTAAAGTGAAGATTCAGGAGTATTAAAAATATTTCAGCCTCTTCATCATCTCTACTTTCTTATGCATTTCCGTCTTGTTCAGTTAAGATTCAGCCCTTTTCTTGCTTACAAGGACAGCTGGAGCACAGGTGCAAGGACCTTTTCTGGTTCCCATCACCTCCCCTTCCTGCCAGGCTGGAGGACTGCAGTGGGTTCCTGCAGCCTCTTCGTGTTTTTATCTCAGACCTTCAACTTAAAACAGCTGAACTCACCTCTCCAGGATGCTCTCAAGATAACTCAGTGCCCCCTACACGTATGTTACTTGGCTGGAAAACACAGCCACCACCAACTGCTGGGAGCTGGGGTTATGTGTAGGTGGGAAATAAGGCACATCTCCAAGTGTTTCTCACTTTAGAGTAGATGAAGTCAATGGCTGAGGTAACTCATTACCCAGTACAAGGTGCAGCAGGCACTGGGGTAACAGCTCCCTGTCAGGTACAACCACACAGGTGCCACAGAGCCAAAGAAATTCCTTTTGTCTCCCTTCTCTCCAATCCAGCCTGCTAATACAATAAAAAATGCCCTGGACAAACTCCACAGAAACTCTTCAGATTAACTCCCTCTCTCTCTCCATTTCTGTGGTCAAGCCACACTCCTTCCAGAGTTCGCTTCAACATGACTTTTAGCCATTTGCCAGGGGAGAAAAAATCCTGGCTGCAAAATGGTATTATGGCTTTGACTAAGTGGCTGACTGGGAGGGAAATGGATTCATGTGCTCGGGGGGTTGTTTCCATGTCCTTATAATTGCTCTCAGAAAACGTCAACCATGCTCTCCCCTGGGCATAGTGGGAGCATCTTCTGGTTGACTGGTTTTGCCGTGTTGTTTTGTACAGAGTGGCTGAATGGGTATTTACATGAAAATAGTATTGCTGAGCATTTAGTTCTGACCATTTTGTACTTGGTACAGCCATCTGCAATCAAAATATTTCGAGAATATTACAGATGTTCTTGCATTTCAGTCTCAAAAACTCCTAAAATATAAAACTCTTACATCCGCTTGCTGGAGTTGCCAAACTTTTTCTGCACTTCTGTTATTAAGCAACTCTGCTATTAAGCAATCCTGTTATTAAGTTTAGTGGGATGTGAGACATCTTTGTCATGTTCAGCATCGTGTGCCAGAAGCTGGGCAGTCAGTCCCTGGTGGGGAGTGGTGTGTCCTGGGTACAGGGAGCCTCTCCCCTTCTTCCTGCCCACAGCTGGGTGTGTGCCATCCCCCCTGTGGGCATCACAGCAGGGGAAATACAGGGCTGGAGAGTTGCACTTTTTGAAGGGTGGAAGATTGCTATGGGATCAAGCCCATCACAAGGGGCTTTTTAAATAGCTTTTATCATGCATAGCTTTCTAGATGACAGAGAAAGGGCGAGAGCAGATCTGAAGCAGAACTGGCCCTTCCTTTGGTAAAAACTAAGATGTCATGTTTTCTATAATGGAAGCTAATCATTACCCAACAAAGCAGTATGCTTGGTTTTTCATTTTTAGCTTTGGTGTAATGTTCCTGAAAGCTAATAGCATCTATAATGTTGTTGCTGATTTGTTTTGCTGTATGAAAGAAAGCAGAAAATAGAATTGCTGTATGTAGGAGGTGAAGATGTATTTTGTGTAGTGAGCAATGTGCTGCAGAAAGAAAAGGCTGCCACAGTAAACCTGCTGTCCTCATGAAAGCCCGAATGTAATCATGTGGCTAAAACACTTGTGATCTTTGAAAGGCAAGGCGTCACCTGGGTGTCTGAGCACGATGTGATTTTGGAGGCGGGAATCCGGGCAATCCATCCAAACAGCCCCTCACACTCTCCAGTGCATTCTCCTGAATTTAAATGAAGCCGAGCAAAGCTGAGCACAGCCTTTGAGAGCAGCCCCCACACCGCTGTCTGGGCTGCACAGAAGGGCTGATGGCTGTAGTCTGCCCTCCTCCCATCACACACACAGGTCTGACCCCAGCAGCAGGTGCTCAGGCAGCTGGAGGCCAGGCCAAGGCTCTGCACAGCACCCACCCTGGCAGCTTGGAATGCACCCCTTGTCCTCATCCTGAGCTTCTCAGCAGTTCACTGACATGGTGTTGGGACCATGGCAGTGGCTGCAGCTTCTATATTTCTCAGAGCACCACAGTATGCTACAGATCTGTGTCCCCACCAAGCCCACTGGCACCTCTCCTGCCTGGTACGGTTACTGGGATGGAGCACATGATGACCAGCCACCACGGATTGTACAGGACAGAGAGCAGCACAGATCACAGGAGGAGTCAGGAGAAAGCACAAAGTATTTGGATCTGCCTGTTTTCTGAGGGCTGGCTTGGCTTGGAAGCTAGAGGTGCCATGGTAGGATTGGCTGGAGAGACAGGAGCACAAAGTGGGGAGGGGGCCAGAGCGGGGATAGGAGGCATGAAATTGGGGGTCCTGGTTTAAGTAGAGAAGAGCAAGAGCTATGAGAGGAGGGAGAGGATATAGCACAGTTGGTTAGAGCATGGTGCTAATAACATCAGGGTTGTGGGTTTGATCCCATATGAGCTAGTCACTTAAAAGCTGGACTTGATGATCCTTTGGGTCCCTTCCAGCCCAGAATATTCTGTGAGACCTGTGTGTGCTCAAACTGTTTAAAAGGTAAGAGACTTCCAGACCATTGCATAGATGAATTCAGTACCTGTGAAATTACTAGGGAAGGAGAATACACTAATGTTCAGCAGCTCCAGTGCAATAATAGATTTCCTCATTTTACTTCTAGAAAGATGAGAAGGAGCTCAGTCTCATGCTGTTAAATAGCAGATCCCACACTTGGGAATTGCCATGGAAAAACACTCCAGCCTTAAGATTCAGTTAAACTCAGCCAGATGCTTTCTGGCTGTGCTGCCCCTTTCACAGCCTGCACCTTTCACTGGGAGCTGTGTCATTGTCATCTGAGCTACCAGACCCAAGGGTGTCATGGGGAAACAAACTCACCTTTGAAGATGACACTCCGTTCAGTTTTGTGGGTGAGAGGCAGGGCTTTGAATATAGAATACATCAGAACCATGCTTTTTTTTGTGCCAAACAACCCTCACTTCTAATAACTTTATTAGAATCTTTTACATGCTAATTTAGCATGCAAGTTTATCTTTCAGAGGTCACATAGACGGGAGAGCAGCTGGATGTGTGTGTGTTTCAGAAGGTGCTAGTGGCTGTGCTGCTTCTGGGTCCCCCAGTGATGCACTGGTGTCCCAAAACCATGGGGTGTGTGATGGGGGATGTGGGGCTTTGCTGGCTTTGCTTCGAGCTGCAGAATTGCCACAGCTCTGCAGAGCTCTCCCTGCAACGTGAGCCAAGCTGGGCTCTCACCTGGTGAAAGTGACACAGAGCCTCAAGTGTCATGAACTTCAGCAAAATTAATATTCTAAAAGCCTACTGCAATTATTTTCAGGTTTTGATCAGGACAGATACTGAACAACTGCATTCGCTTGATTAATAGAAACACTTACTACAGAAACAGACACTAACAATCTACCATTTTACTGTGTCAAATGCACATAATTATTCATCATGGATACTATTTATATACCCACATACTGCTAAGTGAAAGAATGCTTTCATCCTGGTTTTATCATTTCTAGATTAAATCACAGTTTTTCTATTTCCTTCAGACAGCAGCTCAGCCCCACAATTTTCTCTCCAAATGACAGGCAATTCTTTTAAAGCACATTGAATTATTTTTTCCAGGTGGTGGTTCAGCTGAAATTAAATGTTACTCTTTCACACTGCTCTGCAGTACAGCTGTAGCACACAAAGAAAGATGACAACTTTAATATTCCAGCTAACTCGAAAATCAAGGATTTTAACAGAGGATTTAAACAGAGGACTTTAAATTAAGAGCATTACTTCTTTGAAGTGAGTGCTGGCAACCAGCACCCCTTTTTTCCTCACACAGGGATGGAGGGAGCACAGGGAGGAGGGAGAGGCTGCCATGGGTCAGACTGTGCCACGAGCACCAGCAGGCAGTGGCTGCACTGCAGGGTGACAGCGTTCATGGGTTGAAGATTGGAAAGGGCCTTGGAGCTCACCCCACCAGCTTAAGACTCACTCAGGTTCCACAATCAAATCAGTACTGGAAGATTTGATTTTTATTGTCATTTTTAATCTCTTAGTGGTTTGATTTCCCAGCAGCTGGTGAAGGATGCGGTTACCTCCATCCTTGGCTCTGGTCTCCCAGTGAGTAGAGCAAGGTCTCCAGCTGGCAGGGAAACAAGGGCACCTCCTTTGCATGAGCAGATACTGAGAGGAGATGTGAGGGAAAGGCAAGGAAAGTGTCTCGTACCAAAGAGGCCACTCTGCCATCACTCAGAACTCACCAGCTGTGCACACACACTCATCCCTGCTTGGCTGCAATGATAAAGTGCCCTTTGATCCAACAGAGACTTCACTGGCCCAGTATTAACCTGGATGATTATTTAATATCCCTATTTCCTTTACTTTGTCCGTATAGGGTCAGTTAGAAGCCAACATTATTGTGAAAAACACAGGATGGTCAAATTAACCTCTACCAAGAATTAGAGGAACTCATGGGATAAAGCCCAGCAGGAGTTGCCATGTGCTGGGGTGCTCTGCTGAGTGAAACTTGCACAGATGGGTAAAAGATAAAAAAATCCAAGACAATTATTTGATAAATGTAGAGCAAATAGCTCAGGTATTTTTGTCTGGCAGGAACCACATGCACAGAAACAGAGTGTTTTACAGAAATCACATTCTGTAATTTTGCAAATCGGTAAGAAAAGGGGAAGGCATTATTATTACTAGATATCAAGGCAAAATAAATCCTTGCTTATGGATCTGCTTTATTAGCCCTTATATGAGATGCTGCTTAGCATAACTGTAGAACAACAGTGCCTCCCAATGACCAAAGCATAACTAACTCTCTGAGGTTCATATATTGTTTGTCAGTATCTCATTTTGCTTGTATCTGATATTTTATGCATTATTTTGACCACAACATCTCAGAAGATCTCTCTGCTAAGAAAGCTTTAATATTGAACTTCAAAATTAAAAGACTATCAAAGCATCAGCATAGATATCCCCTGCCAGAATATTCTGGGTTTTATGTGCAAGCAAATAATGTGACAGCAAGACCTGAAACATGAATGTCTAAAACCCCAAGAATACCTGGAAATAATGTGTTGGAAGTGTTCCTGTTACTGCAGTCATGAGAATATGTCAGTTAATCAATGTCTCAGTTAAGCATGTGTACTACTTTTCTTAATTGATTGCAAAACTAATTCACCAAATAAACGTTTTCCCTTTTTTCTATCCTGAACCAGGTCCTGATTATTTCAGTTCCAAGAATCTTGCACTGCAAGCCCAGAAGAAGATTCTGAGTAAAATGGCAACCAAAACCATGGCTAACATGCTGATCGATGACACAAGCAGTGAAATCTTTGATGAGCTGTACAAAGTAACGAAGGAACACACAAGAAACAAAAAGGAAGCCCATAAAATTATGAAAGACCTGATTAAAGTGGCAATAAAAATTGGGATCCTCTACCGAAACAATCAGTTCAACCAAGAAGAGCTGGAGATCGTAGACAAGTTCAGGAAGAAGCTGAACCAAACTGCCATGACAATCGTCAGCTTCTACGAGGTAGAGTACACTTTTGACAGGAACGTGCTTGCAGAACTTCTCAATGAGTGCAAAGACCTTGTGCACGAACTCGTAGGTCGGCACCTGACCCCACGGTCCCACGGGCGCATCAACCACGTCTTCAACCACTTTGCGGATGTGGAATTTCTAACTGCCCTCTACAGCCTGGATGGGGATTGTCGGCCATACCTCAAAAAGATCTGCAATGGCATCAACAAACTACTTGATGAGAAGGTTCTTTGAAGCTACGTTCAGAAGCAAGAAACCAAACAAAAACTTCTTTCTAGGACTGGCCACCCTTCATGAGCCGTGGTAGGCAAGTGAGCTTCCTTCCCATCAGTCTTACTGCAGCCCCAGCAGGGCCCAGAAAGTGCTCACCAGGCTCATGATGAAGTGGTAGACTTAAATCAGAAAGCTATCAATCTTAATGTTCTGTTCAGATAATCCAGTCTTTCTCAAGGAGTGGAGTGAACAAGGCTGCTGACCTGTGTTGTTCAGGAAGAGATTGCCATACAGCAGGATCTCGCTAGCTTTGTGTTCAAGGTTGAACATGAGAAAAGAAAGGAAACTCACATGCATGGCTATGTAAAAACAGACAGGTGAAGGCAAGAGCAACCCATGGAATTTACCCCCAGGCCCTTGGTGCATATATTTTTATTATTTCCACGCTACCTGAGAAAGCTTTGACAGAAAGTAGGGCTGTAATGGATTGAGTTCACTCCTTGCAAAGGGATCAGGAATTAATACAAGAAGACCTCTCTTAATTTAAACTGTATGTAAGTCTAATAGGGGAATAACAAATCATACAAACAGAGTAGAAGTGGGAGAAAATTTAAAGAACTGCTCAAGGAAGTAATATTTTCATCAGCGTTTTGGTTTATACCTGCTAATAGAAGGTTTCATTTTAATTTTGAAAATGAGCTCAGTGGTTGAAGCTCAAAGGTAACCAGAAAATTAAAATAGTCCAGCAGTTCCCCCACACTCAGGGTTTGTGTATTGGGTACCACCAGGCGAGTTTAGGCTGAAGGTTGTGCTGTGCTTTGTGCTCTTACTGTTCTGCCTGACAGAATAAAATACTCTTTGTGAAGATTTTGAAATTGCCCTTGTGAGAAGCACGACTGAGACACCCCCATTTCCATCCCCCATCCTCAAAGTATTCAGCCTCAACACCACTCTTGGTTCAACGTGCCCATGACATTTGTGCCTACAATAATCAGAGGTGGGATGCAACAGGAAGCCCATCCACTCTTCTTGCAGTGCCTCTGAGTGTAGCATATCCACAGTAGCTAAACAAGAGCAGCCTTAGGGACTCTGGGGAGTTTCTGGAATGAGTTTTGTTCCAAATGTTTTCAGTGGCTTTTTTTTTTTTTTTTAATGGCTTCAAGCTGAAAACATTTTGCCAAGAAAGAGTGGGGGTTATACAGTCCTTTTAGGATGAAGGGAGCATGGGAGCAGAGCAAATACACCAGCTTTGCCAGTTGTAGAATCGGGGTAGGTGCTGACTGACCCAGAGTAAAGGAAGCACGTTCAGAAATCTCTCCTCTCCTTGCCTTCCACATCTTATCCTCCAGCTCTAGCTCCTGACACTGCAGTATCAGGTATCCTCTCCTTTCATCTGGCACAGAGAGCAGACAATGCCATTATCTAGAGGTAACACCTTTCCTTTCATGTATATATAATACAGAGATGCATGTACTTGAAAATTGATAAAGACAAGAAAATATATTTGAAAGCCATTTCTCTTTTAAGGAAGCTTACAGGGTTGATCACTCACTACTTTAGGATAAGAAAAAAAATATTTCATTTAAACTCTTGAATACTATGGTGGTAGAGAAAACTGTTTAAAAAAATTATTATTCTTCTGTCTTTCCTCACTCCAGAATAACTGTATTTTATCTCTTGCAACAACAATTTTTACTATTACACCCTTATACAGTTGAGAACACACATATACAGCTCACATATTCACTTGGGTTGTGCTAGAGGGATTTCATCTGTTCCCAGAACTCATTTGAAACAGGGTAAAAATGAAAGACAGTAGCAGAGCAGTTTGTAACAATGTAAATTTTCCCCACCTATTTCCTTTAACCATAAGAAGTGTATTTAGTAGGAGTGAAGGTGGACAACTCCTTTGCAAAACAGAAATGAAATACCAACAGTTGGGGCTGCAAGTGCAGTCGTTTGCAGAGCCATATTTACATGCACATTCCCTGCATTTCTTCCAAGCACGTACTTGTCAACTGATGCTTTTGAACAGTATTTATTGTATCCAGTGCTCCTGTCCCAGTGCACACACATCAGATTTTGCGTGTTTCATTTGTGGCAAACAAATTTGTTTTTTCGAAAGCCAGAAAAAGAGATTATTCAACATTCAAGATGTCCAAAGGAAAGGGATATCCTGTACCTGTGACTTTTTGTGTGTTGCAAGTATCAATATTCCGATTCTGGTATTTTAGACACACCAGCTGAACATCTGTTGTTTTATTTATAAATAATCTGAGTAGCCTTAAAGGAAGAGGTGTTTTCAAGTATTTCTCATACTTGCGTATCCTGTATATTCATTGTTTACTTTTGTACTTGTAGCTTGGTATGTAATAACATTGCTAAAATATGGGCAATGTTCAGGTCACCTTAAGTATATTATGTATTATCACATTTGTGGATTAAAAATGTGTGATTACTGCCTTTTTTGTTTCCTTTTGATTCATTTATTCCACCATCCCTGTTGCATCACACGCACCCAACACCAGCATGTGTCAGCAGCAAATGGAATTTCTGTTTTTCCACAAAGTTCTCCAGCACTTGAGCTCCCTAACGATGCTGACTCGCTGTGTTTAGTGGAGCAGCCCCATCCCCAAGCTCAGAAACTCCCTCATAAGCCACGGGGAGGACATGGCACAGACTTTTTGCCCTCAGGTCCCACTTCTCCCTGGGCTCAGCCTGAGCCAGTGCCTGGCAGAGACATGGGCAGCCTGGGTCAGGGGCAGAGCATGGCACAGGCCAAGATCTCACTATCCAGCACCTTCTGGCAAGTTTTCCATCATGTATTTAGCTCAGTTTAGCTCCATGTGATTTAAACTACACGGAAGACACATCCCTGGCAGATTTGAAAGCCCTGCCCTAAACATGGAGGTGCTAGAACCTACCAGAATGTTTTAACAGCAGCAAGCACATATTCTCCCATCCTTATTCCCAGAAAAAGCAAAGTGTTTTGGCTGAGAGAGCTCAGGATTTGCAAACAACTCACACGGCAATTATACTGAAAGCAATTAAAGGCTGGCACAAAGAGAAAACTGACAGCTACCTTAAAATCTGAGTTTAAAGCAATCTTCCTAAGTGGTGCTTTGAACCTCCCTGCTGGTAAAGTATTGCTGTCAGGCTAATTTTATGAATCACATCATGGCAGGACACAACATTCTTTGCTTCATCAGCGCCAGCTTTACGTAATAAAGAGAAAAATGTTAATGTTTAAGAAACTCTCATGGGAGTGACCACTTCTAGCACTCTAATGAAATGGTCCCTGTACCACTGAGCAGCACTTCACACTGAGCATGTGACCTGATTTGTGATAGAAAAAGGTTCTTACAGAAGGGCACATAGATAGCTGACCCTGAAGAGAACCAAGAGGTAAAGCACAATTAACTCTTACCACAGCAACTGAAATGCAAAAGCAACTTTTACCTGGATGACTTAAGTGTGTCTATTTCCATTTTTACATAAATCATTGCCAGAAAGAGACAACGCACAAAGAAAAAGATAATACAGCTCTTTATGCTGAAAAACTACTGGTGGGATTCTATAGGAGACAAACATCTTTCCAATATTTAGAAACAATCGATGTCATATATAAGCAATTCACAAGTACAGGAAAACCTCAAGCTAGTGCCATCCATTACACAAATTTACTCTTCTGGGTCCTTAAAAGATGAGGAGGATTTGGGAATAATTAGCAGAAAGTAATACACCACAATAGATTTAACCTACATTTAAGAAAATATCCTACATCATACTGCCATGCTGCACTTCTTTCCATTTTCCTAACTAAGTATTGTTTCATTAAAAATATCTGAAAATACATGGGGCAAGGAAGGAGAAGCTGACCAAAGAGTTGAAATATAGATCCACTACAGTCACTTACCTGTAGACTCCCAAAATGTCCAGAACTCCAAGTTGCCCATGGCACACAGTAGTAAAACAATGAGGCCTCCTGGTACCCAGGTTTTGGTCCAAACATTGTTAACCTGCCAGTTCAGAAAGGTCATTTTATGCTCACTGGCCTCTGGTTGCCTCTTAAAAGCAAACTTCTTCATGCAAACCTATGTGCTCTCTTCCTTCTAGCCTGCAAAACAGCCTAAGCCTTCAAGATCTACCAAGTCACAAAGAAAATTAAATGGAACCACCACTGAGGAGGAAGATACTCACAAAAGGATTTTCAATACGGAACTAAATGGAAAAATATTCCTTTGGATAATTATCTAAGCAGTCAGAGACAGATGGATGATGGATGAAGACCAGAGGGATTTCCAGCACTGAACTGCTGAGGTTCTCAAGGGCCTGAGTTCCCCAGCTCAGCCAGGACTCCTGTTCCACACTGGCAGCTTTCTTACACAAACCAGCCCCCTGACTTAGCCCAGGGCTGAACCTGCAGTTCAGCCATTATGGCAAACTCCCCAAGCTCCCCCCTCTATAGCAAGTGCTTTCTTATGTTAGCACTGAACTTAAAAAAATGCTATTCCTGTCAACTATGAATAACAAGAGATACTCAAGTCTCTGGTGATGCCTAAAACCAAAACACACTAGCTGGCAGAATTCCAAAAAGAGGACTGTATAAAGTGAGCAGGCACGCAGAATTCTGTTCCAAATATCTAAAGTGTATTCTTGCAATCTTCTGGTATCTCCAAGTGAAACACAGGATATTTAAATCACCAATGGATTCAAGACTTCTGTAGCATTACAGTGTTCTTCACTGTCCAGATGCAAAGAGAAACAATTAACATAGAAACTAGTTCTTAATATGCAGAAACACTGCTACATGTAGTGCCAAAGAACATGTAACAATTATTAAGCTAATTTTTTTTAATAAAACTGAATTTTATTAAACTGCAAGAAATGCAAAGATGGTGATAGATTCAGAACAACATTTGCTGGGCAATCCAAAATAAAGACCAACACAGGTACAATTCCCTGTAAACTCCTTTAAGTGGTGTTACCATGAAGCAATTAGAATATTGACACTTTCACATATATTATTCATACAGTGAAAAAGGTTACAAAGAACATTACATGAGCAACAGAAGGCATTGCTGTCTTTTGCTGTTTTTTTTAAACACTAGGACATTGAACATCTCATTGCTGAAATGGTTTGAATGCATAGGCCACAAACAGATACTTGTATTATAGTTTCTATGATTACAGAAGTCCAATTGCATAACACAATTTACCAGCAGGGAAATAGTTTGCTGGAAATTATTCCACTATAAATCAGTTTTCATTTATATAAACTGTCTTGAAGTGCCAAGTAAACATTAAAGTATGCAGAACATTAAATATATTTACAGGTTCAGTGCACTTTAAATTCCTCAGTAAGAGGTTACTGAAACAGCAATAAAAACAGCTTTGCTTGTACGATTATACTTGTGATAACACAAGTAGCTTGACTTAAAAAAACCCAAACTATCAGCACATTAACATTCTTACGACAATTTCATCAACATTTACCAAAACATCAAAGTAACAATACTTTATTTTTCTTTACAACCAGTGCTTATCAGGTGAGAATCAGTAATGCTGAAATATAACAGTTTCCTTGTTACTATTAAACACACAAAGAGAATTCCACTGTGGAATCCGTTTATACCATGTCTGAACCGTGTGTACAACCTTTGATGTTTTTAAATAGAAAACATGACCAGCTATAAATAATATTAAGCAGTACTAGTTTTCATTTAGCATTTAAATAAATTAAGATTGCTGGATTTTCAAGACTGTGAGGTTATTTCAGGAAGAGAAAACAACCTCCTCAGACACAGTTTCCATGTATGCTGCTCTGATATAATCTCTCATGCCTTGCTGCAGTTCCTAGCAGTGCACACACAACATCTGTGCAAGTCAAAGGTTTGAGGAGTCAGACTGAGCTTATAAATAATTACAAGTAAAAATAAACGAAAGTCTTCCCCATGTGAATTTTCATGGACAGGGATACTGGCCAGATTAAGTTTACAGGATTGACCGGTTCACTACCCAACAACCAAAGATAGCATGTCCACAGCCAACTACCCCCAGCTCAGCCACCTCAGACTCGATTCACATCAAACTTTGCTTTAGAGATGCACAAATATTCAGCGACTCTCACAAAGCCCTATGGAAAGGGAATAAGACTGAAACACGAGGCAGGAAGAACTGCAGACAGGGACTAACCTGGGCCTTAGATCATCCCCCAGGAGGTGCTTCCATATCATCTCACATCCCCGACTCCTATCAAAAGCCTGTTTGGATGTTACCACTTCCATGGTAAATATCAAAGATCATGGGAAGTGTTTTGTTCCCTAGAATCTTTCAACTATTTTAAAACTGTGCATTTGTTGCTACATAAGTTACTTTATACAACCACCAGTATGGGTCTTCTTGCCAGCAGTGCTTAAAAATAGCTTTAGAAAAATTACCAAAATAAAATTAGATGATCCTGATAACTGATCAAGTCTGACCTTATAATGGAAATATGTTTTTCTTTAAAATCATATTTAAGTAGTTGCCATGAGAAGTAATTGTTGGCATCTATAAAAGCTGCGTAATAAAAATAAATACTTTCAGTCATTTACAACAAAATTAAGAAATATACATTTCACAGAAACAGGTTACAATACTTTAATGTACTGTACAGTCCTGAGCATGTTTTTGCAGGCGTAGCTTAGGTCACTGTTCTTCCCCCACAAGTCCACATGACGTATGCCAGCTGGAAGAAAACTTCTAATAGTTCAAGAAGCAGTATCTTAGGTTAGCTTTGGTAATTATCTGTGCAACTGTATAAATCTTTTCACACACCAAACAGGTTAAGGCAGGCACTATTGTTATCAGGATTCCCCCATCACCTTTTGACACTGGTAGAGCAAACCATCTGGAAGAGCAGCACAAGGTGATCTGAACCACACAGCCAACATCCCTGAGTGAGTCCGGCAGTGCAGCAGGCAGGGCACAGATGGAAGCAGCTGGCATGCCAGTATTCCCTCATTACCTTAAAACAAAAGAGACCACAGAAAAAAAATGAAGTAACAAGTAACAATTGCTATAGGATACTTCATAAATGTATCTTTCAAACTCCATGTCTGCTGTTCTCTTCTACCCATACCTCTAACGCATCACCACAAATCACACTAAAACCCCAGCTTCATATTTGTCCCACAGCTTCATTCCCTTCTTTTTGTCCTATCCAAAACTCTCCATAATGCAAGTTTCCTCCTTTGTAAAATCTACTGCTTGTTGTACACTTGTATGTTTACATCACCTTCACACAGACCCCCAGGTGAGGTAAACAAAGTCCACAGGAAAACAGTCCTGGGTTTACTGTCCTGCCAAACATTCCCTGCCCCAGACTCTAAAATACTCACTTCCATGCACTTATTTTTGTGGGAAAAGTTATATTATATATGTATACCCTATATGGTACACTTTCACTTACCTATAATGTCAACTATATGGAGTTTCAGTTTCTGTTGCAGTGTATTCAAGGCTGCTGAAAGGGAATCTTGGGAAGACAACATTTTTATATTCTGTTTCACATCATTGGAAAGGGACAACCACAGCTTTCCAAAGTCTTCTGTAGTCATTTCCATTGGCCTAAAAAGAAGATCACCACATATTTTAGCAAAATGACATACGTAAGAATATATTTGGTCACAAAAAAAAAAAAATCATATCTGGAAGCAACTGGGCAAGCAATAAGCAAACTCATATTAGTTTCAACAAACTCCTCTTAACATTTACAAAAGTTTCTATTCCTTGCTTTAGATTTCTAAATTTTAAAAGAATAAATTTATGGATTTCACTTCAAAAAGACAAGTCTGCTGGAGTAAAGGACGCTTGTTTTTTCTACTCCTAAAATAAATGCAGTGTTCAGAAATTAAAAGAATGAGCTTTCTTCTTCCTCTGCAAAAGTTGTCAGCTTTTTTATCTAACGTTCTGTCCCTGCACTCAAATCACTTGTTTCAGTTTGACATGTTTACATTATGCCATATTTTAAAACAGCATGCCCTTCTGTTCACTCAGTTTTCAGCCTCCTCAAAAACATATTCTGTAATCCAATACTACTCTAACCTGCAGCTACTGTCAATATTCTCACTGGACTTGTACTTCTTGCTGGAACTTTGCCCCTTTTTTGGAAGCATAAAATAACCCTTTATTATCTTTAACAGTAACCTCAGATTAAAACTAGCTGCTCAAGAAAGAGTCCTATATTTTCATAGTCAACACCCAAATCATCCTGCTCTTGTCTAATACTGAGTAGAGTACAGGTGTTTTTAAAAACTGCAGCTTTTTTTATTTACCTGATGAAGTCCATCAGTGACAAAGTTACTGAAAATTCAAGGCAAGTTTCCATCTCTGACTGGTAATTAACAGAGCCAGAAAGAATCCCCTGGGTAGAGATTTTGTTCATCCTCACACATTTCTGGCAGTGTTCCAAACTTTGAGCTTCAATTACAGGAAACTGGTGGGAGGGACTCTCCAAAATCTATGGGATGTTTAAAAAGGAATATAGAACATAAGTCTTGCTGTCAAGCTGTGCAAGTGATCAAGATACAGCTATAAAATTGTGTAACTCCCTTTTATTTTCATTGGTTTTTCTTGGACTATTTGACAAGTGAACAGAACTGCTATTTCTCAGCCCTCAAGAAGGATAAATCAATAATTAACATCCACAAGTGTTCTATGAGAAGTAAAACAGTGGTGAAACTCATCTCTGACAATCGGCTTCCCGCATCTCTGAATAACTGCACCAAGAACCTGAATTCCATAGTTCAGTCCCAAAATATAAGCAAGTAGCATTTGCAACATACCTCAAGCTATATGCTAAAAGCAAGAAGTTGAGAAATCCTCCCTAATAAAAAGGAGGATTTCAAGATTACTCAGCAGTCCTCAGCCTCTCCAAACAAACCAGTAACATGGATTCTTTCCATGGCAGTGGTCTGCGTGGGAACTTAAGTGAATTACAGGAAAAAACTAGACATGAGATTCCCACTTTCTATCAATGACAGGTATGATTCAAGTCAGAAATGGAAAGGAAGGAAATTCTATAACCAATTAGCAGTTCCTTTCCTGTTTAATTCTCTTTATCCAGTTATCACTTGCTGTTTAATAATTCTGCATTTCTTTTAGCAAAATCTGTGGATAGTCATGCTGATACACAATTCCTAGCTTTCTTTCCAAATATTTAAATGAAATTTCAGTCAAGACTCTAATATGCTTTTACCAACCCCAGTTAAATCCCACAGGTAGCCAATGCAAAAAAATAAACTGACCGACTCCTCTGCACCATCAGCTGAATGCATGAGAATGAAATATGACTGGTAGCTTTGGAAGGGAAAAAAATTGAAGCAAACCCACACAAATTTTATGTCAGGGAAGCAACTGCATCACGTTTGCCTATAAGGTAAATACAAGTGAAAGCACAAGCCTAACAGTCACACTCAGACAAAAAAAAGTTACACAGTGAATTCTTTAACAACTCGAGTCGTCCCACTCTGAGTACAACTGGTTAGGTTTGCATTCAGTCTTTGCATTCAGAAGTGAGAAATCACACGTATTTATTACATGGAGGCAAGCACTAGGAAACAAAGTCAAGGGGAATTAAAAAAGTGAGATGCTAATTTTTAAACCAAGTAAGTTTTATATTGAGATTTCTTTCGCTGCCCTTCAGAATGTGTGTAACAGCTGTAACCACAGGTTTTGAGGAAATACTTTAGAAAAAGGTATGACATTAAAGCAAGCATTGCACAGTGAAACGCAAGTGAAAAGCGAGAAGTTCCACAAGCATTTCAAACACAATGGAAGCACAATTTCTTACCTGAAAGTGTTCTGTTTCTTCAAACACTAAGTTCACAGCATTAAGTGCAGAAGTGCTTTTATTGGAAACTAAGACAGTGAGCAATAGAGAGTCATCTGTCCACACCTTACATAAATACAGAGCTAAGGCATCACTCTGACAAAGATTCACTACCTCAGAGTGAGGAAGCTCTTCAAGTTCTTTTGGTAAGGAAGGAACCAATGGTGTTTCACTGGCACTTTCACACTGAGCACTTGGAGAAGGCTGAAAAATTTCAATATTGCTATCAGCAAACAAAGATGACTGTGACAGCCTATTATCTGAAAGTCTGTCATCCAGCACAGATTTTTTAAGGGACTGAGGTGTTTCAAACACTAAATTATCTTCTACATTATCTGAAGAGCACAGGGAGGCTTTCTTTAACCTTGTGTGTGCACTTTCCTCAGAGTCTTCTGTGTTAATAGGTACTTTATCAAGTAAGGGACCAAAATCTGAAGAACCACTATTTTTGAAGTCTGATGCCTCCTCACTATACTGAGGTTCATTTATCTTTGATTTCCTTTTGAACTTCTGAGTAGCTGTGTCTGCTTTCCCCAGCTGAAAAAAGATAAAAATGAAAAATGGTTGGAGAATTTTCTTGCAAAGAGTTCTGTTACTATTAACACAATGAAACAGTGAGCAGGGACAAGGAATCAATACAGATGACAAATACAAACAGATTCCAGACATTTTAATGGATTCAGGCTTTTGCTGTATTTCTTACAGGGTACTAAATTAGCTTATAATGCAAGTATGACTCTAGGTTCCCTTAACAAACTAAAACCTCTTTCTAAAAACTAAGCACAGCTAAACAGTTTCTGGTTAACCAGTCATAAATGCCAAGAGGTGAGCTGGCTAATAAGATGCCAGTCTTAAAAAGATTACTTAATGGTGAATTCTTGTGTTCCAGATATTACCTCACACATATAAAAATTGTCTTGACACAGGGGTGTCAAGCTCTAGCCTTACTACCACAACAGTGGCAAGAATGGCAACAGCTCTGCAAAGCTGGGTCAAGGAACAATTGTTCAGGAAATTGTGATTTAAACTTGAAGCACAACATGTAAGCAGAGGGAAGTTCTAGTTACCAAACCAGATCTGGTCCAGATGTTACTTCATCAAGTAATATCCAAGCTGTTTCATGTTCTTAACAAATTACCAGATCACAAAAGTAATTTTCAGTAGCTCTTCAGTTACTTAGGGGAAATTTGCCTTACAAAATTTTATACTGTCTTGTCAATATTTGTCTTATAATTTGATCTTTGTTTGCATACAAGTATCTATAATTTTAAATGAGGCTATATGTAAACTTTAAACTGTTAAGTCTCAAAAGAATCACTTACCAGACTGACACCAGCACTTGGTCCCAGCCCAACAAATAAGGTTGATGCTAACTGCTGCTTCTCTTTGTCTTCCTCAGTGAGGCTGGCACCCTGATCAGACCTCAACACAGGAGGGTCACCCGCCTGTCCTGCTAATAAGCTGCCACAAGAAACTGTTTGTGGCTCATTTTCTTTCCCTACTTTTTCTTTTTTTGGAAGATAACCTTCTTTTCCCCACAGCTTACGTACTCCTTCAAGTTTCAGAGTATTTGTCCTAAAAAAGCAAACAAAACAAAGCAAGATCAGCCATATGAACATCATGTTCTTAAAAACACACCAATACTCAAATACCATTCACAACTTTGGGACTTTGATAGACACAGTGAGCAGTGAAATATAAGTGAACACTTGCATCTGCATGAAGTTCAATGTCAGTAATGTTACATTACTTTTAAAACATCCCACAAATGTAAACTTGCACTATGCTATACAGTACTTAAGTACAGACCTGTATTAAGCAGCATTAAACACCTGCAACCAGTACTAGACTGTGTTTCCCATCTCCACCCAGAGTTTCAGACTACATTTATAACATATTTGAGTAATTTTTTTTAAAAAGTGAATATAAGCAACATGGTATCTATCTTTCTCCCCAGGAGAAAGGTTCTGGGAAGACATTTTCCCAGAAAGATTCTGTAAAGTTTTCCTGCATACCAATTTACAGGAATATGAGCTAATTTTTTAATTTGTATCAAGTTATGGATCTGGAATAGTTGTAAAACTTAAGAAACATCTTATACTGCAAATCTTATCCTCACTTTTATCTCAAAGAAGTTTCCTTAAAAGGCACATTATTAAGTATTTTTTCTCTGTAATCTTTTTCTTAGAGGTTACACTTGCTTTTAATGGGAATACAATAATTTAATCATCAGGTAATCTTGTCCCCATTTTACTGCATCTACTACCACCTAATTTGTAGTATGTGAAGAAGGTGGAAAAAGAGTGTAACCACATTAATTTTTCTAGTAATTATAAAGATGCCATCATCTGAATTATTTCTTCTACTTGACAGACGTTTCCAAGTTCAACTGCGTTCTTCCTAGTTCCATGTAATGAAGCAGCAAACACATGATACTGACAACAAACAGAAGCTTAAATGGGCATCATTTCAAACACAGATTAACTCACTCTTTGTGCCCTGTCTCAGCACTATTACCAGATGTATCAGAACCAAAAGATAAACCAGTGGGGGACTGTCTGCCGGTGACACCAGAAGAGGACACACTTGAAGCAAAGGACAATCCGTAAGGTTCAAAATTCAGAGCTGCAAGACAGACAAAATTACAATGAGGCAAAAAAAACCATATATTCCTGTACTGCTGGACTTCTCAGGCTTTCACTTTAATAATCTCCATAAATTTTTAATCCTATAACCAGCATAGATTATAATAAAACTTTCTTCCATGCAAAACAACAATCTATATCCATCAGCTAGAATGATGTGGAACTAAAATCTAAATTGAACTTAGCTCTTTTCTATAGACAACAGATGTATTAAGATACTATTACTTTAAGAAAATATATTAACTGTACACTTGAATTGTTAATACTTATCAGGTGATTTACCAGCTATTAAATAAATGCAGTAAACTTTCACCTTTTTCCTGAGAAAGCTTCTCCTCTTGCCTCTGGTGATGAGGCTTATATGGTGCTGCCCCACGACCAAGCCCTTCAGCCACAAACCCATCCAGAAAAGATAAGGAAGCATCTACCTACACAGAATTAAAAGGAGTGAAGAGGCAATGAAAATATTTGCTATATCTGAGCCTGGTGTTACCAGTAGAATATTGTGTCTTATCATCAGATAAGGATCAGAGCAGGCCTACCATGTCTTTAAAAAAAACCCAAAAGACAACTACAAATAAGCCACTGTGACATGATAATTTTGTTAAAAGCAACTCCAGCTTAACATTGTGATTCTTTATCTTTCAGTATAGAACATTATGATTCACCACGTACGTCTGAAAAAATTGTTTCTGAAAACTCACTTTAAGCAGACTTGCACCAGTCAGAACTGCAAACACCATTCATTTTGAAAACACTTTTTTACCAAAATATTCAAACCCCTGAACTATAAAGAGCTTCCTGAAAAACAAAAACTGCAGCCGTCTTACCACCATATCACTGCAACTAGCATCAAATGGAAGCAAATTTTTCATCAGTGCTTTGTCTTCACACAGATGTTTCAATTCAAAGGCATATTGTCTTATGCAGGTATCTAGAGAGCTGCTAAATTCTTGGATTAGTTTGTCAACTGTTTCTGAACAGGAGGTATGTGATGCTATCTTAGTGACTGCAGCCATTATCCACGCTTTAGTTTCAGAAGTAACATAAGTCTTCTTCAGCAGGCTGTGTAGTTTTGTCAAAATAACTTCTGGATCGACATCTGTAACAAGACTGAAATATTCTCCCAACACCTATTCACAGAAAAACAGACAAAATATGCCCTTAGTCACACAGAGCAGTGCTTTTAGTTTTGAAATTAGAAATATAGTACTAAATAACACTACAAAATCCACCTCACATTCAAGAAATAATTATTTGAACATCTTCTAAATTATTTTTTATAATTTTGTGTTTTAAATGTCAAAGGCTTGAAGTTATCTTTGTGTTTACCTCAGCAGACTCCAACTTTTAGCTTCTTAAAAATCCAACAGCTGTCTTGGAAAAAAAAGCTAAAGATAACTATGCCCTGACAAAACCCAACTTGCTCACGCTGCAGCCTCTCTCAGGGCTGGAAGCTGAAGCTTACCCAGGTACCAGATAATACCACCACAGCACCTGCCCAGGCATTTGCAAGGCTAAAACTGCATTTCACAACCACATCTGGCCTAGATCTGATGAAGACAGAAAGGCTCTCAACGTGCAGCCAGGTTCAGGTGGCTGCCAAGCCATTCCAACAGTCACCTGCCTTAAAGGGAGCTTTTCTACAGCTTTTCTACAAACTACAAGTTAAGTAGTCTTTGGTCACCAGCAGGTCACTGAAACAGGATTTCATCATATTAGCTTGATTTCAAGTAAAAAAAAGTACTCATGACTAAAAATACAAGAGTCTAATAAATGTTTATTAAAAACATCACCACCTTTGACAGTTTCCTCATATTTGTGCGTTGGATTTTGACCACGTGTCTACCTTACCCAACTCATAACTTGAAGGAATTTCTGTGGATACAACGCATCTTCCTCTCCAAGTAGTGATAAATAAGACTGCACTGCATACACCCGTAGCTGATGATCCTCATTCCCATCATCAAATCCTAGACAGAAAACAATATATAATTTCCATGAAACACAAATACCAAATCCTACCAAATATTTCTGAGTACATTTTAAGAAAAAAAAAAAAAAAGCAAATACAGGTTATTAAGCAGTATGTCATTCTTCAGAGTATTCAGGGAGCTGCTCACCTTCAGCCAACAGCCTCAGAAAGTTGTTTGGGATATCAGGATGCACAACATCCCCCCCAGCTGAAAACACAGCATTCATTGTCTGGATGAACCACTCGTTGTTAGGAGCATACGTGTCCAGATGTTAAGGAACGAAGTGCTAAGGTATAACTTTGTGTTTCTTACTTGTGTATTTCCTAAGGAATACTCATCTTAATCTCCCCAGTAAGCTGGGGATCTAAAGGTCAAATAGCAGCTCAGTCTAACTGAAGAGGAAATTTTCCTGCATCTTGTAGAAAGCATTTCCTGTAAATTTCATGCAAACTGGTAGTCAGGTAGAGAAGTGTTAAGTTACTGTTGAAAAAAATTGTCAAGTAGACCTCACACAGTAGGAACAGACATGTTCACATATGTGAACTACTCTATTTTAAGCTCAAAATTGTCCCATGCTGGGGTTCCAGCATAATCTTTAGAGTTTCTTTACCCAACATCACTTGATCAATGACAGAAAAGCTGTTATTTTCAGCAGTGTTTTGCTGTTGATTTGCAAAGTTTAGGAAAACAAGGAACATTTTTAAGCACTCCACAGAAAGCATTACTGGCTTTTTTAACACATTTAAAAGTTTCTTAATATATTTAAAATTTGATCACCCTTTGCTAACTTTGAAAGTTTGTTTCTGCCTTCCCTCAAGTCCTGAAAATGCAATTACTGAATAGACATTTTCAACAGTATAGAAACATTGATATTGCATACAGCAGGACAACATAGCTCTTTTTTTTGTACACTACTCTGTTCCAAGCAGTGTACAAATAGGATGGTAAGGTAGCTTTCTGTTAAAAAACACTTACAACTCAAATTATCAGACAGAAATGCACACAGAAAATCATGCAGTGGCATGTCTAACAGTAATGTCCATCATATGCCAATCCCTAACCAGCACTTCCACCTTTTTGGCATTGTTAAGGAATCTTTTCTTTATTTCTATCAAAGTGTGTTATTCTTCAAATCAATATAGCAATGAAGAGTTAGTTCTCTGACAGATCATTTCCACAATTACAGAATAGCACTCCCTCCTCCACTAGTGTAAGACTTCCAAGTTTGAATTTAAAACCAGAAGGCTTTAATGCTAAACTCCAAAGCCAAAATAAAATATTTTGAGTGCCATTACTTTCTCTCAGTGAAATACAAGGAGCACAGCAGTCATCTTTGTAAGTGTTCTCTTTTGCATACTTTTTTTTTTTTTTTTGCATTTGAAAGAGTGGAAAACACAGTTGGAACACTTCCTGTTCCAAAAGATCATGAAAGATGCTTAGAAAGGTATAAATGTTATATTTGCCTGAGCTCTGACTTCAAAGTTTCAGAAAAATAAAAGGATATTTCTCAGCTAGTTCAGAAAAATAAAAGGATATTTCTCAGCTAGTTCTGCTACTTTGGCAACTAGGTTGATGATAGTATATTCTTCTTTACTTTCTTTTAAGTAGTCGAGCATCTTCTGAACTATGACAATGACATTCTGTCCATTTGTAATCCTATAGAGAAGCTCTAAAGTCTGCAAGAGAAAGCAAAAAAAAACCAATTCATTCTAAAGACACAAAAAAGGAAGCAGGAAAACAGCAAAATTAGTATGATGCCAAGTTGAGCAACTATATTTAGCAAGTTTTAAATTAAATACACTGATTATCTACAGAGCTTGTCACACATTAATATTGGTTAAACTATTCTCTCACAATAACTGAAAGATAATATGCCTTTTACACTACCAATGTCAGAAAAACTATCTCCCATCTCAAAAATTAACTTAATTTTTGACATTTGGAAATTCACTCACCTCCCTTTTAATAATGGGATCTGGATGGTCCAGACATTCAATTATTGTCATCTGGTGCTGAAGGGCCAGATTAGGATCCTGCTGGATGACGTAGGTCAGAGCCTTTAAACCTACAATGTGATTACAAGTGATATAAGACAATGCATACTACTATGGCCACATTCAAAACAGGATAACGAAATCAGGCATCCTTACCTAAGTATTTCAAATTAATCTTGGGTGACAAAACAAATTTTCCAATGCACTTGGCAGCTTTTTCAAGTAGTTCAGATTTGGGATAAATTGTATAAATTGTTTGGACACATTCAAATAAGATGGCTGCAAGGGGGGGAAGACACATTATTAGTGGGCATTAAATACTCCTATAATTCAGAATTTTTTAATAAACAAGCTCAGTGACTGTCTCAAGGAATTGCAATGCTGTCCCACCCCCAGTGAACTGAATCACAGAGTACCCACTGACATAAGGAAAAACAGGATGAAAGTCTATCTCTTTTACTATATACATATTTTTATTAGCCCTTGCCACTGTCCATACAAGTTTCTGTCCCTAAAGTTCTTCCAACCTTGAAGTCTCCTATAGTCAATCAAAGCTCTGGACTGGGACAGTCTGCAGAAAGCCAATGAGCAACTCTTAAGGATTTGAGACAAAATATTTTTTGATAATTCATACGATGTCTTAGCTTCTAACAAGAGCCAAAATCATCCCAAGAACAGTCTTGTTAAAAAAAAAAATATCCCAAAATGAAACACAAACCAAAAAAACTTTGTAGAATTGTTTGAGAAAAATCTAGAAGTAAACTGAACAACACACAAAAAGTAATTAATCCTTTGTGGCAACAATCTGGGCAAAGATTCAGACCGAGTTAGTCTCCCAAGTTAATTGGGGCTTAAAATCATGATGTAATTTTCAGTTGCTCGTGTAATTCAGTCACTAACTCAACTGTCCAGTAGAAAATCCCCTGCTCTTTGAAAGTGTTGCAAAGCTAAATCTGAGGAAGACTAGCATACAAATAACTAAACAGAAAGAAGAACATGCAATAATCAATTACTTCATATAAGAAAGAGTAATCACTCAGAGCTACATTTTTCTTTTGTCTGGATCAAATGGTTTCACAAAACACTTAATCATAGGAGAACAAAAACTACATACCTAAATCCTATCCTTGTACAAATCATAATGAACTGCCCACTTTGGCCCTTTAAGTGCTTAAAACAAATTTAATGTTTAACTCTTAGCAAGTGCAAATTGTCTGTATTACAAGGCAACACACCTCCCAATATCTCTATGTTCTTGCCTGAAAGAATAGAAGCAGTAAACGGAATACTCTAAATGTTTGACAGATGCTTCCTCATTTATTATTTACTAAAAGAATACTTCCCCAAAGCTCCCCTTTTTAGTGGAAGTAAAGCCTCCACAATGCTTTATAACATATGTAACAAGTAGGTGTTAGACACATCTACAGCTCTGAGCCATGTTCCTTTTTTTTTTTTTTTTTTACCCCTTGGTGTTTTAACAAAGTCTCAATTTTCTTTCCATTTCATTAGCATGGGGATTTTGGCACATCAGCAGGGCTTTATTTTAACAATAAAATAATGGGGGTGTCAGGTTTTTTTAACAGTGAAACAGCTCTTAATGTAGGGTTCTAGAGCATCAGATCTGGGAGTTTGGGGAGGTATTAAGACCTGGGGAGGAGAAGATAAAGAAAAAAAAAATACAAATAAATTGCTCAACCTTTTAGTAGAAAATAACAGTGCAATTATTCCTTTTGCTTTGTTCTAGCAACAAAACCAGCTTGCTATATTGAGCAGGTAATGAACATCTACCATAATGAATCTTCTACTCTGTTTTAGAAATGTTCCATTGAGATGTGTGCCAAAACCATTATTGTCACAGGCAGCACTATCACTGAGCTCTGAAGGTGGAATGTTTATTAACTGTGCCCAGAAGATAAGCCCTACCCAGCTGCAAAGAACAAACACTGGCACTCTTGCACACCATCTATTGCCTTCCTCAGGGCAGCAAAAAGAAGATCTAAGCATTTCTAACAACCAGAGCTAAATCAGTAGGATTTTCTTTTATTGTTTGTTTCAACTTAAGCAATGTCCAGTAAGAGCTTTCATGAAGAAGTTGACTTTCTGTATTCAAGGGCAAAGCCAACGCAAACATAGTTGAGCTTCCGAGTTAAAATTAATTCCCTGTATATAAAAATGTTTTACTTCAATGATAAAAAAATTGCACTGTACAGCAATGTATCACTTGTTCTACTGTTTACTAGTTGGTCATTCAAGAATATTATTAAGAAAATAATTAGATTTTTCTAAAGCACTCTGTAAGTATTTTGGCACAATCAACTACTCGCAATTTTCAACCTTTTCAAAGACTGACAGTTACACAAAATAACCTCACCCACCATATGTAATATTATGATTTATCTCTGCTCTTCTTAAAGATTCATCTAGAACCTCATACATCAATTCACTTGTCCTGTTCAAGAAAAAATATTTAAAATTAATTGCAGCACTAATAAGCATGTGGTCTTATTTTGCCCCACAGCTCAAGGATTAGTATTGAAATTGGAACACTGTTCATATCCACAAATTCACTTTAACACAGAGGAGCTCTATAACAAGTTCCTAAATGGCATTTAACAACATGTTTGCAGCTTTCAAAAGAAATATTTACCACATCACAATAAAAACACTTCCCTTACTGTTTGTATAAATAAAAAGAAAAGATAACAGGAAAAGGATCAGAGACAACTAGGCCCTCCCAAAATGGCAGCACTTTGAAAATAGCTTTACTCTGGATTTTCATACAGTTATTTGGTAACCTTGTAATAGAAGTCCCATAAAAAATACGTATTTTAAGAATATTCCACAATTGATTGTTTAGCCAATCCAAAAGTTAAGAAACAAATTTTGCAGAACTAGTATGCTCACTGTCTTGATTAATAACAAACATATAAGAAGGTTAAAACTGAAATCCTTCTTAAAAAACCCAACCAAGTGAACTCAAAACAGAAAGGTTCAGGCTGTGACTGTACTCTTTGTACCTTCACATTATTAATCACAGAGAAAGATCTCGTTACCTTGGATCATCTTTTCCTAACAGCCCCAATATTCTTAAAAGCTGAATTTGCAACCATGGTGCTGGCACACTGTGATAGTTGAAGTCCGAAGAGAGCTTTCCTCCCACTACCTGCTTTAGGATGGTTACAAAACTCCCAGTCAAGTCCTTGTATCCAGATGAGTTTTCCTACATAATGAAAAACAAATACAATTCAAACATTTTGTTATAGCAACTCAAAAGTAAAAACAATCCAAAACTTGGGTAGGATCAAAACATCTACGCTGATGGTTCCATTTCTTTAAACTGAACTTCTACTCTCGTTCTCCAACACCCATAAGCTCTTCACTTTAAGCCTATGCTCTTTTCTCACACATTTGGAAAGGGAGCAGATGTAACATTTACAAGCAAATTCCATCAAACCCTTAAACACACTGAAGAACTGAGATCCTCCAGCTAAGGATCCAACGATGCTGAGCATTCAGATCATGCAAGAAGTGAATCTGTCAAGCTAAACAGAGAGCTGGCATAAACAAACATAACACAGATGCCCACCATCACATAAATTAACTTTTCTAAAGATTAAAGTAAGTTTCTCTGCAAAACTTCTGTACAGCAGCACACTGTGGATTTAAAATGAGAACCTACAAAAATAGGTTCTTTTAGCTTCCAGTTCTTTGCCTACCTTAATCATTTGAAGATAAATATGCAGAGAGGCAGCCATGACTCCAGCATCCCTGTCACATAGGGCTTTCCGGAACTTATCATGGATGTGCTGAACTTGGTTAGGAGCGATGAGATAGAACTTATATAAAGCCTGAACAGCTTTTCTTCGGATAATTTCCCTGAAATGAGATTTACACTTAGCAAAATGAAGCCGCTTGTGTATTTTAAGTACTTCACATAATAACTTGCACTTTTTATTTCTAGAGCACTGTAAAATCAAGTGGTCAGCCATCTCTCATGCAGAGAGATGAAAACCTGCGTTTTACATATTTGATAACAAATGACTTTGCAAATACCGCCTAAGTGAGGAAGTGACAATGCAAACTTTAAAGCCTATTAGAGCTTGATGTCAGATTGATTATTCAAAAGAATGGCCAGCAAATAAACAATAAAATAGGCCATGACTAATCTTTTGTGGTGATATGTGCAGCTGCAAAAAATACATGTCTAGAAGTTACTGAGTCAGTTCATTCTACAGTTCTCTTTCTAATCAACACAATTACATTATTATCCTCTGTGTAGGGGATATTATAAACTAAGATTCAAACAACTGAATCAAGGGTATTCATATCTGTAGACATACTTTTATCAAAGTTGCTATAAAGAGCTTTATTAAGAAAAAGTATCAGTGAAGTTCAAGGATCCTAATCTGTTCCTCCACCTTCTCTACAAACATTTCTTCATCCCTGTTCATTAAAAGGACTCCAGGAAATAAATTCAATCACATTTATCTATGAAGACTGGCTATGAAAAAAATTAATACCCATCCAGTACTCAGTCAAGGTTCAAATAAACGAGATTATAATCCAAGAGTAAAAACTAGGAGGAACAACTTCTAAAGGCAATGATTAGAAAGACCTACTCAGAGAAGACACACCAGTTTACTACCTACAAAATTAAGTTATTCAACCACACAAGGCCATTTAAAATTCAGTAAATTAACACATACTTAGAGTGCTGGAGCTTGTCTTCTATTAGGGGAAGAACAGCTGGAATCATCTCTCGTGGAAAGATCTGGCTGACAACAGTTAATGCCATGCACACCTCGACTAGATTAGTGCTCTGTAAGTCCTGAAATAAGACAGTAATTTTTAACTTAGACTTTTAAATTCCAAACAGACATATCCCAAATCTTTCCCAAGATTGGATCTAGCCCACCTACACAGCCCAGCCACTGCCAGCATCCTGCTGTCTGCTCATGTTTGAGACGTGTCAGCTCCCACTGAGCTCATCAGGTTCTCCCCTTATACAGCAAGAAGGAACAGGCATCTCCTCACACTGGTGTTATAGAGATGTGTACATTTAAAATGTGAATGTAGGATTAACACATGGAGCTACAATCAATTTTTGTTTACTCAAATAGTAGGATGATTTCAAAAATACATTGAGCCCCCAGCTGGATCAGGGGGATGAGTCACTCTCACAGAATTCAACAGTATTCTCTCTAGTGCCTTTGACTGAGCCAAAAGAATTAAAAAAAAAAAGAAAAAAGTTCAGTAATACTACCAATTATGTACTGGTACACTAAAATACTACCTACTCCCTAAGAAGCAAATGCAAATTACACGAAGCATTCTACTAAAGAAAGAATAAAAACTCAATCTGTTCCAAATACAATTAAAACTAGTAGATATAGCTCACTGTAACCTTAAACCAAAAAAAGATGGATGAATTAATGAAACAGCAGAGTACAATTATTTTTTTTTTAAAAATTAAATGTGTAAGGTTTCCAGTTGACATAACTTGCTCTGCACATTTCCCCCAGATAGGTTTTAAGTCCTCATTTTGGTTTACTCCTTTGTGGACTCTCATTTTTCACCATTTCCTATACATTTAGGAGTTTTATAATATTTAAAAATATGACTTCAAATAATTTTCAATCACAGCAACAAAATGACCATCACTTTCAATCTAAAATTTATCTGACTTTGGACTACTATAAAAGTCATCACTACACAGAAGACTTATGTCTTTGTTTCTCCATGTAAGAGACAGTAATACAGAAGACAATACCTATGAAATATTATTAGGTAATAGATTTTCAGTGTCAAACTCCAAAGCACATTTCCATTTTCTGTCAGAGTTATCATAAGAACTCAAAGAAGGCAAGAGGCACTTGCCATCACCTAAAAGCAAAAGCTGTGCAACATGCATGCATGGTTCTTCCTGGAGCTGAGGTACATTTTATAAAGGCAAGTTTATAGCATTCCTCCTTTGAAAAAAAAAATAAAATACGGCTTCAACAGCAGGAATGCCAAGATTAAATTAAAAAGATGGGAAAAGCCATTTCAAGTTTTCCTTGCTAATCAAAGAAACAGCAACTTCAGAGAGGAAGATAAAACTAATGAGTACATAGCTTAGACATAGTGTGACAAAACAGGAAGAATTGGTCCAAGTTAAATTACAGAACCACAGAATTGTTTAGGTCAGAAAAGACCTTTAAGATCATCGAGTCCAACCTTCAACTCAGCACTGCCAAATCTACCATGTCCTTAAGGCCACATCTACATGAGTTTTAAATCCCTCCAGGGATGGTGACTCTACCACTGTCCTGGGCAGCCTGTCCTTGTGGGTTTTTTACCTCCAAAAACACTGTACCTTCACAACTGTGTTCACAAGTAGAAGCAGCAGTTCATGATTTTCATGCAGAAATAGAGAAACTGCCAAGTAGCCTATAAAAGAAAGCAGCCTCCATTACTATTTTCAAGCAATAAGCAAATTGAAGATAGAAAACTTAAGATTGTCTGTAATACAAGAGTTAAACAATTATGAAAAGCTAATAAAAAACCCCAGTTGGATGACAGGTGCTCACGTTTTAAATATCAAGACTTTCTTTTATTTCCAGGCAAACCAGTTATATTCAAGTTGCAGTAAAGCTCAACAACTAAGAATTCTAAAGTTGTGAAAAGTAAGAGGTATTACAATAGTGTTATAGCTAAAAAGCAGTGAAGAGCACCATGAGAAATCACTTCCTGGAAAACCAGTATCTTCTCTGCACAGAGCAAAGTGTATTACTTTTAGACTACACAAAAAGTGCACTTCCACATGTTTCTCTTTTTTTACTGATAACAGAATTTCTTTTCAAACAAATTTTATATTCCTTTTAAACTAAAGGACTTAAGTGGGGGTAGAGGGAGTGTACCACAACTCATAGCAATATCTGTACTACAAAGACAGATCTTATAAAATTCTTGGTTCATTCAGGATTTAGGGATCAAAATTAACAACTTAGATATAAATCATTGTATTGCCTGGGTTATCAGATTGATCTACCTGCTTATGAGCCCATGGCATTGATCAGCTTAGCACGCACACAAAACCAGAGTTCGATCTCATGAATGGAGGCTCACATTGGGTAAACAAATAGTCCTTTGACCAACTCAACTGACAACAATTCCTCAAATACAAACTTTGGTATATTGCATCAAAAACTGACAAGATCATCCTCTGTATCACATATAAATGCAGAACAACAAAAAAGAAACCACCTCCCCCTATGTCCTCTTGATATCATCCTTTTACCAGATCAAAGTTAAGGGTATTCTTTGTTCAGACAATTTTAGGCCACTCATATTAAAAAAAAAAAACAAAACAAAAGAAAACAAAACAAAACACAAAAAAAAAAAAAAAAATTCTTCACCTAACCCTTCTCCAAAAGGTTCTCCACAATGACTCTTGACACTTGGAGAAGTCAAAGAGTTTTCTTCAAAACAGCTGAAAACCTGCCCTCCCAGGTTTGGTGACAACATTTCTCAATTCCCTACCAGAGCATCTGTACACTGGCTTTCACTACTCAGGGGAAAGCTTTAATTCATCACTTGTATTCTCTCAGAAACTCCAATACTTGGGTAGATGATCCAGATGAAATTCAAACAAAGGATATCAAACAAGCATATCCCGCAAGACATTGCCTTCCTTCTGTGTATGCAGACATGGTATTGCTTGAAGTTAAACCATTTTCTCTGCAAACAAGAAGAAATGTCTTCACTAGGCAGCTGAATCAGCAACTGCAAGGAAATTCTCCAGTGAGACAGGCTGAAAGATCCTTCAAACTAAATCTACTGTAAACAAGTTAATAGCCACACTGGCAGGCAAGGAAATCACAGTGGCATGAAATTTCAAAGAAATCTGAACTAAACTTCCAGATTTCCTCAGGAACTTCTGCTCCTATGCTATAAGGATCTCCCTATTTGCTTCGTTCCCTACAACTGTTTCCAAAGTAAAAGAAATAATAATAAAAAAATAATCCTACAAGCACCAAAACAGAAAATGTGTCTGACAGATGTCTGACATCACCATCTTTATCTACAGTACTTGAAAAAAAAAAAAAAAAACTTGAGAGAAATTCATTTTCTGCTTGATGTGTTTAACAAACATTCTCTTTAATTATCTGATTACTGGTGCTACAAATCAACACAATGAAATTGTGACGATTTAAAATAAAATTCATTTCCCCTGCCTTCTGTGCTTCAAGAACATACAAAGCACCACAGAAACTAAGGATTTAGCTAATTTCAAAAATTAAGAGACCATGATACAAGATCAAGAAAGTACAGGAACATTTTAAGTAAGTTGTGTTTTTAGATGGATTAGAAATCCTGAGAAACTTCAAAAAAAGAATTTGAGAACATTATTAAGGCTACAGTTCCAAGCACATACCAACTCTCTTCTCCAAAAGATTTCCTTGCTGTGCAAGCTTGATTGCATGGATATATCCAAAGGAAGACTCGTACCCCAGCATTTCACAGTAGATGAGTCTCACCATACATTCTTTCATGAGTCTCTGAAAAAGCAAATTTTAAGAGAATTTTAAGTCAGCTACGTATTATGCTCTTTTTCACTGCTCTGATGAAGCAGAGAACTGTATCTGACAGAAACTTACGTCCATTCACATGTTTTCTAAAATCAGGGAATTTGTGATTTTTCTTTACTATGAACCTCTTCTGAAAAATTTAATATTAATTTCTGCTATAAACTTCCCACATATGACCCTTTAAAAAAATTTTATTTTGACTAGCATGCATGTGATCAACAGTACATTAACTATGGCCAACACAAAGAATATGAATAACCAGACGCGTTCAGATGATCACACTGTTAATACAAACTATTTTTCATCATTTGCTACCCTGATCCAGGATGGTTTCTCATCATGCATAGATAAAACCTGACTTTTTCCCCTAAAAAGAGTCTCCTGTATGGGACTGAGACAAGCATTAACTAACTCAAATCAGAAGACATCATCTTCTGCAACTCAGATATGGTAACAGTGCACACAACAAAGCACAGCTTCTTAGGGAGCACAAACTAATTATAAGACCAACGTCAGCCTGTAAAGAACATGATTTGATGGAAGCAGTTCATCTGCTTTATTTCAGAAACTACAGAATGACAGATCCTTGGTGTCATACTGCTACAGCTTATTCACATCAAACAGAATCAGAGTGTTCTCAGTATTTTAACTGTGCTGCAAAATCACATGTATCGGTATCTTTTAATGCTGATATTAAAGGTCTATTATGCAGATAACCTGTACATCCACCTGGCAAAAAGAGTGAGAACACTGCTGTCCTTCACCTTCGGTGTACTGTTCCCACAGCCTGTAATAACCACTAACAGAACTTACAAGTGTTGTGGTGGGGGCTGAAACTGTTGCTTTCAAACTGGTTAGTTCCTGATGGATCAATTTTTCTTCTTCCTAGAGGAGAGAGTTCAAATCTCGCATATATTTCATAGGTAAAACATGTAACAAGAACCACAGAAGATGTGTTAATTTCAGTGTCCCCCACTCTTCCCAAAGCAGCGAGTGCCTCGCTCAGGGGCTGCTCAAGCACTGCAATGTGGCCGTGCCTGCCCGCTCCGTGCCCCCGGAGCAGCACAACGCGGCACGGCAAAGGCTTATTGCGGGATCCCGAGCTCAGCCAGACCCAGCTCGAGGGGACACACCGTGCCCGGGGCCCCCAGCCCAGCCCAGCCCAGCCCAGCCCCGGGCAGGGAGCGAAGCCCGGCCCGGCGCCCGCAGCCCGTACGTGCTTGGAGGTGAGCGCCGTGATGCTCCGGATGAGGCTGCCGAGCCGGGAGGTGGCCGACACCCTGGCGGGGCCGCCGGCACCGCCCAGGCCGGTGCCGGGGTCGTGCTGCCCCAGCAGCCCGGGCAGGGCGCTGAGAGTCCGCTCCACCACGTCGCTCATGCCGGACCCACCGCCCCGGAAGAGACGGGCCCGGGCGGCCCTTTCCGGGGCGGGCCGGGGGCGGGAGGCGCCGCCGCGCCCTGAGGGGCGGGGGATCCGCGGGCGGGCCCTCTGTCCCCGCGCACCGCCCCCGGCCGGGCCGGGAGGTGGAGCTGGAGCTGGAAACCCGCGTTCCGAGCGGGCTCTGGGGGCGCTGCCGGTCGTGCCGGGCACGGAGCCACCGCCGCGGCTGCTCCTGCTGGCAGCATCGCGGAACAAAGACATTTAAGGGTGGGTTACGAAAGAGCAGAGCGTAGCAGCTTATCACAGAATCAATGAGCGTGGAAAAGACCTCCGAGGTCATCGAGTCCAAATCTGTGACCGAGCACCGCGGTGTCAATTAGACCGTGGAACAAAGTGCGGCATCCAGTCTTTTCTTAAACCCCTCCCGTGGACAGTGCCTCCACCACCTCCCTGGGCATCCGGTTCCAATATCTAATCACCCCCTCTGTGAAGGAATTCTTCCTACTGTCCAACCTAAACCTCCCAAACAAGACAAATATTATTCCTAAAGTGAGGGTGGGAACACTGAGAGGTCGGTCTGGGCCGAGAGGCTCCCAGTGGGCTGTTCCTGAGGTGATTCCCGCTCTGCCGGCAGAAGTTTGGTCTCTTGGGAAGGTTTGCACCAGGGAGCTCCTGGGAACTGCCTCTGCATTTGCTGCTCTTGCAAGTGAAACAAAGGATCTCTTATCTGCGAACAGTAATGTTCAAAATTACAGGGGCTTCTGGCTCGCTAGATACCATTTTTGCCATTCTATAATGCTGTGCTTTTCAAATGAAGGTTAGCTTTCTGGCACTGTAGCTGAACAGGAGAACTTGCTGACACAAACTGAACAGAAGCCTTGTTACTTTTGGTTATTTGGTACCCAGAGAAGTGATTCCAATTAACAGAAAAAGCTCCTCCTTTCTTTGCCAGACACAGGCACATCCCAGCTCTGCTCTGACACAGAGTGACATGTCACCCTCTGGTCCGTGGCTGCTGCAGGACTGTGGCTGGGATGGAGCTGGGCATTCACTGGCAAAGTAAGGAAATGATCACGTGAAAGAAGGGTGACCAGTAACTTCCATAGATACTTCATATGACAAGGGAAAATGTGCCTCTAATCCATTTATGTTTACCTGATCTGTTGGGATATGCCCTTCCAAATATGGGTAATGAAATATTCAGCCCACTGCAAAAGATATTCAGATAGTCTCTGCTCTATTTTCTAACAGAATTGTTTTTCTCTCACTGTTTTTCTTGTGAACAAGGGGAAAGCATAGTGCCACTTCAATATGTGCGTCAGTCATCCCACCAAAGACAGCAGACTAAAATAACACTGTATCTATAGAGTTTTACGTGCTTAATTCCATTTTGGCAACCCACATATGCCTTTTCCAGTTACATATACTTTTCTGAAACAAAATTAGTTGACATTTTCTGGTTTGTATTTCAGTTCAAAGGTGGGTTGGTTTTTTTTCTAGAGAAGGTGGGGAAGAAACTGAAGTAATCCCTTCTGATCTATGTGTTTCCAAGGAAAAATTATCCCTTCATACCCAACATATGTCTGACCAGAAAATCATGCTGACCATTAGAAATATAAATTGGTTTATTATCAGAAAAAAAGCCAAAGAGGAACAAACTGAGATCAGTAGGTTTAAAAGTATTAAAAGTTGGTGTTTCCTTGAAGCTAAGGTGAAAGATTTGGACTGGTACCTTTTAAAGCACATTTTATGAAATTAATTGACTAAGAATATCTCAGTTAATAACTGCTCATGTAAAAACATCTTGTTATGTTGTAGAAGCCTGAAAAGCTTGTAAACTTTGCAGACCAAAAATGTAAGTTCAATAAGCATTGGAAAAGCTGCTGGTAAAGCTGATTGAACTTGAATAAATTCTCAAAACTCACTGGCTTTGAGTTTTTTCATTATTTTTATCAACTCTAGAATCATAAGTCCTTCTCTTTGCCTTAAGTGTTGTACAAATAAATGCTGCATGTAAAATGACTTGTAGAGCACAAACCCTTAGGCTTGTACGTGGTTAATTTCTCATACTGTTGATGATTGCATTGAAATCAAAAGGACTATTCATAGTGCATACATAAGTGCAAAATACATGGTATTGTCATCTGATGATAGATATACCTAATGCCTTGCATAAAGATCCCCAGTAAACCTTCCAACAATTTTTTTCTTTTTAAGCACTAGATTATTTACTATAAAATTTGCATAAAAGGATATAAACTGAGATAAAGTAGAAAATGCAAATCCAGAAAAGTAAGGAATGTCTACCACATAGGCATAAACTCGGCAAGGTAGGTTGTTGGCTTGTTTGTTTTTTTCCTGCTTTCATCTGCCTACTATTTTCATCAGCTAGATGAAAAACCTTGAAGTGTGGTTATAAAACAACTGCAAAAATAGCACTGAAAGGCTGAATTTCAGTTATTTCTCTAGGCTTGATATCAACTGCTCTCACCACAGTAAGAAACATTCTAATTGTCATTCCTGCAAGTTCTCCTTGGCATCTGATAGGCAAGCGGTATTCTTTCTGGCTCATGAATCATCACTGCAAATAAATAGTTCTAGAATAGAAAATGGGTTGATTGTGTATGAGCCAAAATAGAATCCAAAATAGAAGAGCTTATGCTCTGCACCGTGCTGCCTCTGTGCTGGGCAGAGGAGAGTGTAGTAGTAGATGATATAAATGGTGCCAAATGAAAACAGATGTAACAAGAAACAAAGGCATTTTACCCATTTTTTTTCTCTGGTGATTAAACCTATTTTGTCATAATTAGCAGAGATTATGTATTATCTGTCACATGTCACACAAGCTCACCATGGTACTAGTGAGGAGCTCAGAGTGCCAAAGCAGAGCGGGGCAGGGCAGGTGTGCTCTGTGCTCACAGCTGTGTCTGTGAGTGCGTTGCCTCTGCGTGTTCTCCATGAACAAGGAAAGGGGCCGTGTCCAAAGTTCTGCTGATGGTGTTGCAGGTTTCCAATTCTCTTCTCTCCCCGCCATCTGTCCAAGCCCCTACAGAGTCCTTCTGCATCACTCCTTGTTAGAGAAGCTTGGCAAAGCAGGAGCTTATTTAGTGCTCAGGAAATAAACCGTATGGATCTGAGAAATAGTATGGAAAAGATTTCACAGAAATAGAAACATTTATCACATAAACAGAAGAATATCCTGTAAAACAAACACATTTGAAGACAATTAGGTGTATCATTATACACAAAAAGCCATATGGAGACATATCACATAAACAGGTGTATTTTTGACCTGCACCTTTTTTGTGCTGTCTTCTCCAATGAAAGTTCCTTTTCTGATCTCACTGCTTTACAGCGACCTTGATTCCAGTAAGGTGAAAATACATTTATTGCTTTTGTATTGTACAGAGCTTTTGTCTGAATGACTAAATGTGCAGAGTCTTAGCAATGGATGCACATTTACAATGCATTGTGGGAAGCGTTTGAGTGGAATAGAAGTAAATATCAGGAAGGGTAAATGGAGAGAGAGTACACATTTTTGTAACATTGAGATCATTGAACAGGCAATGAACCATTGAATCAGTACCAAACTGGGATAGAATATAAAGCCACACTGAAGTAAGAATTGATCTTTTCATTTGTCTATATCAGCACTATCCTGTAGTTTTGAATTCCTGATGCTGTACATGCACATCTGCTAAAGGCGGCAGAGGAAAAGGTTACCCTATGCTTTACCCTTGTAGAAGCTGCCCACCTTCTGTGCTTCTAAAGTGAGGGAAGGTTCTGGTTAATGCAATAGTTTTCCTTGTACGTTACCAAGCACTGTGTAATTAAGGCTATTTTTTTCTTATGTACAACACAATGCTTGAAAGGTTTTTATCCAAAATATCATGTAATTCCTAACTCTGGTACAGCTCCAAGAATAGAAGCCTGATGATAGGTTAGGATCCTGGCATTATCAGTACATTTCTGAAAGTTATTTTCATTGCTCTGGATCTGTGGAAGACTAATATATAGAAGTGAGTCTGATGTAAAGTAGAGGGGTTTTTTCACTATTTCATCTAAATTATATGCAAAGGCTTGACTACGAAATAGTGGTTGCTAACAGGGGAAAAAATGCAATTTTTTTATGGCTTGTGGTCCAGTTAATTCCATTCTCCTATTTTTTTTGTGTGTTCTCCACAGCTTATACTACGGTAACATTATATATTGATAAGGGATTGAACAGTTCCACTGTGTTCCTGGCTCTCAGTTGTGAAAGCTCTGATCCTTTCCATCTCTTCACATAGCGTTTAGCCTTTTTTTTAATAGTTAGCAAGCATTGAGATTTCTAATAGTGAAGTGTTTTCAGCTGCCCACCGCATGTATGCATTTGTGACTACAAAACGATAAGGTCTTTTCTGAAGAAAAACCACCGTGATTTATTTTGGAAGCAGATCCTGTAGTTCTGAAGAGCTACCGCTGCGATCCTTTGTTCTGCCGTGAAACGGCGAAAATGTCTTCCCCCCGATCCCTAGGGGCTTGCTGGTGTTCTGTGCCTGCAAGGGCTAAACTTTAATATTAAAAATGTTGAGAATTACTGTCTTTTGATGGTGCCTATCGTCATCTGTGCTGCCTTTTTTTTTTAATCCTAAATTTTAAAAGAGCGAGACGTGCCATGAATAAACTTGTGAAGCCCTCTCTTTGTAGTGAAAAGGAAGACGATAAAGATTGATGACGATGCCTTTGCTGGAAAGGGATGAGGTAGATGGAAGCGATTCACAGGCCTCCCCTGAGGGGATGGATTCCACCTCTGCAGCTCCAAGGGTGGTGCAGCGCAGCCCTTGGGCTCTGAAGGCGCTGCCGGGGGTGGTCGCCGCCCGTTTCCGCAGCCCTGCCCGCCCCCCTCCGCGCACTCCCCGGCGCCCCGGAGCCCCCCGGCCGCTCTGCCCGGCCCCGGGAGGCCGCTCAGGGCCGCGGGAGCCGCGCATGCTCCGCGCCCGGCCCGCCCCCGATCCCTCCCCGCGCCCGGGGCGGGCGGCGGGGCCGGGCTCGACCATTTCTGCGGGCGCGGGGAGCGGGGCCGAGCCCCGGGCAGCGCCTTCGCCGAGCTTCAGCACCGCGGGCCGGACAGCGCCCGGCGGCCCGGGCGGCTCCCGCGGGGCCCCGCCGAGGGCCGCGATCCCCGCACGATGTTCCTCCGGCTGGCGGTCGCGGTGCAGGTGCTGTCGCTGCTGGCGAGCCGCGCTCACGGCTTCCCCAGACCCGCGGGCAAAGGTAAGAGCCCGCCTCGGAGCCCGCTCCGCGGGGCTGCGGGCGCGGAAAGTTCTGCGGGGTGGAGAGGGAGGGGAGAGGAAACTTTCCTTCCGCTCGGCGAAAAGCGATGAGGTCCCAAAGCGACAAAATTCCCGACACTGATCGCTGAAGTTGCGATCTGATGTTAAAGTGAAGGGATACGTGCCGGTGGAGGGAAAAAGCTCTGAATTTTTTTCAGTCTTCTCCACGCAGTGTTTTCATCTGTTCTACGGCGGCGACTGCAAGAGTCTTTCTTGCTCCCTGTCTCCCCCGGTATTCTGGATGGAAGCGATTTTTAATCTCTTGGTTGTGCCAATCCGATTATTGCTATTTTAGTCGATCTCTTCCGACGTTTTTCCCCAATTTGTGAGTTTTCTCATCAGAAAGAGGTTGCTGAGTCTGTAACTCTATTTCTATTACATCTTCTGCAGAACCTCTCCCTCTACCCCAATCATGCTTTGTTTAAATGTTTGACTTTTTAATTGTGTTCTCATTCTTCTAGGAACACTCTTATGTTTTTTGGTGTGGTGTTGGGGTTTTTTTTGGGGGGGGGGTTGTGGTTTTTTTGTTTGTTTGGGTTTTTTTGTGTTTTGTTTTTTGTTTTTTCAAGAACCAGCAGTTGGCATCCTATTTAAGACACTGTTTTATACGGGAGAAAACTATAATTTAAGGAAAAATGTGCCCTTTGTAGTTGCATGTGTCATATAACTGAGTATATATGTGTGTTTATTCTAGACAAAGCTATACACAACAGACAATTAAGTGTAGAAAGACCTTTGGAGGAACAGGTGAGTGAAAGAAAAAATATTTACAATTTTTTTTATGTTATGGTATTCCCATAATATTTTGAGCCTTTCAGGTACTAAATCCCTGAACATCCTGAGTTAAAAGTAGATATGTCAGTAAAGTGATTACTGGTGGTGTTGGATACAAAATATAGTTTCAACAATTTTTAAAATCTGGGATATGGAGTTTCACTGTGCAGCATTCCAAAAGCAGGTTGTTAGCTCCAACAGCTCACAGGTGTGTCACCCCTTTGCATTGACATCCTGTGGGAATATGGCTTTATCTTGGAATGAAGAAGAAAAATGTAACTGGCATTTATCTTAAAATGGGAAGTCTGTTGCAGCTTCTTGTAGTGTGTGATTCTGATCAGAGATGGGTGATACTGACAGAAAGTGCCTAGTGCTTAATCCTGTTCTACTTACTGAGGTAAACTTCTTCATAAGAGTGAAAATTACGCACTAAGGCTTCTGCTGATGTTGATAAATTAAGAGATTGCACATTTTATTCCTTCTGTCTGTTCTTGTTTTATTTTTGTATATTAGATCGCTGAAGCTGAGGCAGACAAGAATAGGAAAACAGCTCCCACAGGTAAAATATCTTGCCTGGTTTTATAGCAATATTCAGAATGGTATTCAAAGAGGTATATGGTTTCATGTTATGTGTGCATTGATATATTTTCCAGAAAATAAGCCAGAGTTCAGGAATTATTCCTTTGTTGATGACCTGAACCTGCTAAAATCAGTAGCAGAAAGAGAGAGGAATGAAAAGGAGAGGGAGTCAATTAGAAGCTCTTTGTACGAACAGCAACTGGCCATTGATGATGCAGACTCCACCAAGAACCGTAGGCTTGTGGATGACTATGACTCCACTAAAAGCGGGCTGGATTATAAATTCCAAGGTATTCTGTAATCATCTTTCAGTGACTTCTAGGTTAGACTTCTCTTGCAAAGTGATTGCTGTCAGGAATGTTGTGCTCAGCATCAAACGAGCTCTATGTGTTACTGGAGTGCAGTTTCAATTATTTCCAGTTGTGGAAGCTTGTTGTATTGCAATTAGGTTTTGAAACACAGTGCAAAAGAATTGCTCTCAATTTTCAGTCTTCTTCCTTGGAGGAAAATCTAACTGTGTAATTTGTATTATGTTTTTTAGCAGTTTAGGTTTGATGGAAGGAAAATGGGACATATTTTTAAATGAAAATATATTTATTCCGGTTTGAGAGGAAGAAGCACTTTTACATGCAGCTAAATCAAATATATTTATTCCAAATGTTATGTGCAGTGTTAGATAACTCTCCTCATCATAAAGCTAAAAGAAATTACTGAAGGCCAAAAAATACTTGCCTTTGCTAGAGGAGTGTTTAATTGATTTGTAGTTTAAGTGAGTCCTCTGAGAGTTGTAAGCAGCATTTAACTCAGGATATTTTTAATTATATCAAAGTATGCTGATCACAGACCAAAGCTTACTCATCATGTTCTCTCTCCCATTGTCATTATGATATTATTTGCCATAAGCAACGATTACATAATTAAAAGTTTATTTTCTGAAATTCAGACAAGATCAGGTACAGTTTGTCATGATTTGATTTCATCTAAGTGGCCATACAATGAAATTAGATACCAGGAAGGCACATATAAGTGTATATGGGAGCAGTGTTCTCTCATTCTTACAATTTTTTCTCCAAACAGAAGAGCATGCTCCTAACATTCACCTCTGCTCTTTCGAAAGAGCCAGTCAGAAAGACATTTTTCAAATGTGGAAAATGGACACAAAGAACTTTTCACTGTGACTGATGTAATGGCTTGCAAAGTGTGTATCAAAGTATAGCCCTAGTGTGTCTAAAAAGTGCAGCCTTGTTCTGAAGAGAAGAAGATGTGGGCAGATATTTTTTACAAGATGTTTAATCCAAATGAGTTAGGACAGTCAGCACACAGTTAAACTGTAATCCTTTCAGATGATCCAGATGGCCTCCATCAATTAGATGGCACTCCTTTGACTGCTGAAGACATTGTTCAAAAAATTGCTGCAAGAATTTATGAGGAAAATGACAGAGGAGTGTTTGATAAGATTGTTTCAAAACTTCTAAATCTGGGACTAGTAAGTATCTTGTTAATACTTCATTTGACTGTTTTGTGGGTTGGTTTAATGCTCTTTAAAAAAACAATTTGGACAAACACCCTGTGTAATACTGTCTTGATTGAAAATGAATGGCATTCAGGCTCTAGGCAATTTCTAGACTCATTTGGGCACCCTGGTTTAGTTCTGCAATAACACTGTTGTTCCTATGACGGCTTTGCAACAAAATAGGCCAAACTGCAGAATATTTCTGATGTTGAGAAAACATTCACTGATTGTACTCCTCGCTTGTCTGCCCTCATTCTTCCTTTAATTTCTCTTACGATTTTCACTGAATTCTTTTGTATTAATTTCTGTGTTTAAGGGGGAAAGATCTGAGCTCATTCTTATCCACCTACTAATTAGTGTCATCAGCAAACATATAATGTTGCTGGTTTGTTGAGGATATATTGTGTTACTGATTTTTAGCAAGATTGGATTTGTCTCTGACCTCTGGATGTCTCAGTGGCTTTAGCCATTGCCATATGGGATCTTAAAATCTTAAAATACTGGCCTTGTGTTTTCTGCACTAGATTTTGCAGTTAGCTATTTCATGCTGCACCCCACTGAATACAGAGGGAGCTGTGGGACAGATGCATGGTGGAGTTCTTTTTCAAGTGACAGCCATTACAAAGCAAAGACAAAACATTTTGATGATGCCATAGAAAGCTGTTTGCTTTTTTCCCTTCCTATTTCACTGCATTGTGTTGTAGTTATTCAGCTGTACATAGATGTGCTGCAGAACATACATACTTTATGTACACATTCATGTACACACATGTAGGGAGGTATGACACACTTACAGTTCAATCTTCCAAGCTGCACTCCACTGCGTTAAGCCCTAAACAGGTTTGTTTTCCTGTTGAAGGCTGTGTCTGTGGATGGGTGGGTTTTATGTACACACAGCATATTTGGTGTGTGTTTCTATCTGTATATGTGTATGTGTGTGTGTTTGTATAAATGTAGACACGTATACATTTCTATATATAGACATGTATGCACACACATTGGTGAAGATACTTCACCTAATTTGGCTGTGCTTTTTGTGAAGCAAACATATTTAAAGCAATCTGTTTGCAAAGCTCAGGTTTCATATTGATGTTTAATCTAGAAGAAGCACAGTATTCTATGAGTACTCTGCACAAATATTTCAACAGATCACAGAGAGTCAGGCCTATACCCTGGAGGATGAAGTGGCAGAGGTTTTACAGCAGCTAATTGCAAATGAAGCAAAGGATCGTGAGAAGGAGTCTGAAGATTTTGATTACCCTGCAAGCAGAGCAGACAGTGATACAAAAGAAAAGCAACAGGAAAGAATGGTAATTTCTTAGCTAATAATTTTGTCTTCCTTGCCAAAAGGTACTACTAAACCAATACACTGCTTCCTTTAGGGAATAATTAGTTCAGTCTGGAAACTAAAGTTGTTCTTAAAGAAATTCTGTTAGATACAAAAACGAACCGACAGTTACTTTGGGGTTTAAGCCAGACTTCAGATTGAAATAACTTTGAGAAAATGGTATAGTCTTCGCCTTGCAACTGGGAACATGTTAGCATGAGGTTATGATACAATTTCTTGCTCTAGTAACTATATCACCAAAAGTGTTTATAGATATCTTCTTTTATATCTTATGTGAAGACACCAAGCAAATCTTATCAGGACAGTGTCATTAATGGAGAGGTTGATGATACACTGGATAACACGTGGTCATCATCTAATATCTTGGAAAGAAGAAATGAGCTGCCTTCTGAAGATAATTTTGAAGATCTCCAATACTTTCCAAATTTTTACGCACTATTAAAAAGTCTTAACTCAGGTGAGCTCATCATGTATTTACAGAATTATTTAGGAAAAAAATTAAAAAATTAAAATTCTCTGTGTTTTCTCCTACTCTTTTCCCTTTCCCACAACTTCCCTAGTTGCAAGACCATGTGCTTTGAAAATGTTTTCTAAGATGTGTAGCAGAAACTAAGTTGATTAGTGATTTTGATGGCAAAACATTGGCAGGAACAGCACTCAGAACTGCAAAGAGTGTGACCTAGGCAGCCCTTCCCATTTTGTGCTGTGTGATGCAGGAATCCTGAATTCTTTTCATTCCCGTAAGGACATGGTGAAAAACTGGCAAACTGTTTTCTCCAGGGATCATTCCAGTAACATCTGTGTCTTCAAAGCCAACGGAGGTACAAGTAAGCCACAGCAGAATCCTCACAGTGATGGTACCAGTAAATGAGCCTGAGCCTTCCAGCCTTTTCACAAACCACAGTTTGCTGTTTATTGCAGTGAAAGCTCTGCACGTCTCTTCCTATTCCGGTGCTGGACATCATTGCCTTCCAGTCATTGCAGGCAGGACGGTGGCACCTCGCCACAGCCCCTTTGTCAGCACCCACTCTCTGCAGCCACACACACACACACACACACACACACACTCTTACACTTATTTGTGTGTATATGTGTTTACTCTGTAGATTCCCTGTCCTGCAGGAGCCTTAATATTGCTTCAAATTGTCCCCCTAAACACCTGAGTGGAGAGCTAAAATGAAAAACCTGAGGACATATTTTGTCCAACCTACAGACTTCACATTCTTCCTGTTCTTTTCATTTTCCATGGTGGTTTTGCATGCTAGCTCTTCTGTTTCTGCTCACAAAGCAGAAAGGCATGTTGGGTTTAGCAGGTTATCAAGCAAATCGAGCCAGGTCCCACTGGCTGCACATCCCTGCCTTGCCTCCTGCTTTATGCTGTTCACCTGTCGGGTCATATCAAGCTGGAGGAGAGGGATTTACTTGCACCCTACAGCTGTGTGTTAAATTGCAGGCAGCAATAAAAAGCCTGTTCAGCAGCTCTCAGAGTGGCTGGACCTCTGCCAAGTCTGGGAGTGTGTTCATGGCCATCCCTGACTGACAGTGCCCCTGGATCTGTCAGGTCCTTCTGTGGTAATGTGGGGAGTGGGAACAGCTTGTGCAACTCTGTGATGGGGCAGTTTCATGCTGCTAATGCAGAAATAGCAGTAATATTGTTCAGCAAGTAAACACAGTGGGAAAAGAAAAGCTAAAAAATGGGTAAGTGTGGGCAAGAATGGATTTTTATAATAAAAGTAATTGTTTGTATCACTTCCTGAAGTCATGATCCTCTCAAAGTAATGTTACTTTGTCCCGGTACATGAGTCATGGACTTGTGCGTGGTAACAATCTCATTTGAAACACTTTATATTTTTATCATCAAACCCATGGATCTTGTAGGAGAAAGGATCTCTGAACTCATACAGAGCCAAACTGGTCTACAAAATAGTTCGCAAACAAATAAAAATGAAAGAAACTGTAGAAAACTCGACCCTCTGGTCAGCAATTAGGACTGTCAGGTCACTTCATCTCAGTGTGTTTAGTGTTCTTAGCTGTAAAATGGAATGAATACCATTGGCCTTCCATAACACAGCCCTTCAAGACGCAAAGCTATAAAGAAGAACTAAACCCTGAAGTTTTAAAGTATATTCAGCTGTACTTTGCAGGAACAGTTTATATATGAGTTCTCTTTGCTAATCCAGCACAGCATTTTCTCTTTCAGTGAGTAGGTTATTCTTTATGCATGAAGTTTGCAGTTTGCAGCACTGAGTTTTCCATGTTGGCTGATATCTCTGACTGGTTTTGCTTCATCCCCTTACACAGAGACGGAGACAAAAGAGAAAGAGACCTTGATAACTATCATGAAAACACTGATTGATTTTGTGAAGATGATGGTTAAATATGGAACAATCACACCAGAAGAAGGAGTTTCCTATCTGGGTGAGAATGTGATTTTGTTACTTTACCAACAATGATAGTTATCTTCTCATCTTCCTTGATCTTATAAAACCTGCTTCAGCTTTGTTCATTATAAATGTTTAAAAGTTGTACTTATAAATGATTGGTCATTCACTATAGCATGTTTAATTCCATACTGGTTTAATATTTCCATCTAATGAAGGGAAGGTAATTTATCAGATATGTATTTAGAGGATTATTACACTTTCACACCTGTGAAACACAATTGATTTCAATGACTTTATGTCAGGGGAAGATCAGGGTTTTCTGCATTCTGTTGAGGTGAATCAGGTACCTGCATTTTCAAAGAACAATCCAGCACTTCAGCTCCTTTAACCTGTCACATCTAAGTAGCCAGAATAGATTGTTGTCTACCAAGTAAAACTCCTTCCATCTATGAGTGTTACATTTTGGCACAGGAGTAGGTTTTGAAGCACTCTTTCCTGGACCCATTCTAGAGTCTGTGGCTATGTAGGTTTTGTAAAATTGCTGTAATTTCCTGACGAGGGAATTTGCAACAGCCTGTTTTTGATCTTGTTTTGTTTTGTGTCTCACACACCTTTCCTGGCTTTGACAAACTCTCTTCCATTTGCTGTTGGTAGCCTTTCTGCATAAACAAGGAGACCTACAGGAGAAGGGCTCATCTGCATAAACCCTGCACAACCCTTTCATTTTTCTGAAGTATTCCCGGTCTGGCTTAGTCTGAAAAGTTTTTGTTTACATCAGGGCAATTTCTCAGCTTCATAAATCAACCTGTCACAGAGATAGGACTGGCAATGATCTTTCATGGCTTCTCCATGATGTCTGATCTGGGCTGTTGCAGATACATGATTGATGGATGCAACTGTAACTGTACATATTGCTTATCAATTACTTGGCTACAAAAGATCCAGTCCATCATGACTCACATTCAGTACGTGATTGCACTTCCTCTCCAGAGAATTCATTATATCTCTGACCAAGACTATCCTTCTATCTTCCATGAGAAGTCTTGAGTTTTGGACAAATTATGCTACAGTTCAGCTCCTTATTTCTCTGTCCTCCTGTGCATTTAAAGAAAGATGTACATTAAAAAAATGGTGGATTTTAAGCACAGTGGTTTTAGTGTCATTCTACAAATGAAGATAGTATAACTTGAGCAGATATTGCCCTCACTGATTGCGTTGTGCCAAAACTTAATAGGCCACACTCATCCCTGACACAAGGCCACTCAGATAATGGAATTACACCAGGGATGCATTTTTCCTACTAAAATTCAGAGCAGTTGTTCACATTGGCTTTACTTTGCGTAAATAAATACTGTAACCCTGGAAACAAATTGCCACCATGACACAGTATAGGAAGCAGGGATTAGGTTAAGAGTTTCAGAGGTCTGGTTTAGTCTGGATTTAAAGTAAGACTATCAACTGATGTACCCAGACTCTGCCTTGCAAATGAGTGATTTATGCAGAGATGGATTTTTTGCTCCATCAAAGGAACTTACTGTAGTGGAAAAGCTTTCTCATAGGTCTCAAGTTGCTTCTGTGGTATTCTTTTTTTAGACTTGCTGTTGAGAAATTACTTTAAAGCTGACCTTCATTTATTGAACTAATATTGTCAAATGCTCAAGGAGAGCATCCACAGGAGCTTGTTAGCTTCTTGAACTATCCTTAAACATGGCAGCAATTTTATTGCCACTCTTATTCAAGTAAAAGTTACATACTAAGTTATATACTATATACTAAATAATACCTCGATACATACTGTGTATCTTGGTGCAGGTTGGGTCAGGGAATTGATGCCCAGCTGTTTTTATTTATAGCAGATAAAGGAATTAGTATGAATATGTCTCAGAGAGAAGAATCAATTTTAAAAATTGGCAGCTTTTTGTTGTTCTCTCAGTCCAAAATCAGTGAACAGATTCCATGCTAGTTGGCACAATATACCTACTGGGTCAGTGCAGATGGATTATATTCTCATTCCATTTTGTTAAAGTAGGAAACTGCCTAAGTTAATTTTTCCCACTCTGTGTCTGAAGCTGTGCATAAACCATGTCTGTGAATTATACATTCAAAAAAATAAATCATTTATTGAATCAAGTCACAAGCCTTTTTGCCTCTCACAGGGGTGCAGAGACAGTGAATTTGAATGCATATACCAGTAACAGCTGGCTTGGGATTTGGAAACCACAGCATTATGTCATCATTGTATCTTACTCCAGGGGAAAGTATTTTCCTGCTGCAGTGACTGATGTTATTAGGTTTAGCTTTAAGTTACAAAGGATCTAGCTGCAGTGTGGTGCAAGAAAAACACTGATGCACAAACATGAAAATGCAAGGAATAACTTCATTTTTTAATACACATATTCAATATTACATAATACATATTTAGAAGCTTTCCATACACTAAATGTAATCCATAACAGAACACTGGAAGCCAAACCCAACATATTCATATATATGAAAGACAAGAAAAAGTAATGCTTACATTTTCCAACATGTTTTCAGAAAGTATAGCTCTAAAAGCATTAAAGAGAGACTTTAACTAACTGATATAAAACGTGTGTTCAGCTGAAATGCATCATGTTTGATAATTTCCCTGCTGTGGCAAAATGCCACTATTTTCCATCACTCTTTAATTTCTTAGCTTCTGTATCTTGATGTACAGGGAGCAAATTCTCCTGTGGAGTCAAAGTCTCATGTTTCAAGCCTTCTCAAAGGCTTTCATAAATTTTTCTAGAAAACCCATGTGCCCTTTGAAGATTGAAAGCTGCTTTAAAATCCCTTTTGCAATTAAAAGAATGGACAAGCATTATTGGTATAGAAAGCATAAGGTAATAAATCATGACACAGGATCACAGTTACACAGGTGGCTTATGAATGAGATCCAACTGTGGTATCACTTTACCCAGCTTTGGGTTTGTTGTCAGCATCCAGCAAGTGCTGCCCAAACAGCTGAATTCCCCTTGCTTGCCTCAACCTGCTGGAGGCACAGACTGTTATCACTGAACAGGCTGAGCACTGGGAAGGACTTGGGACAGTTACTGAAATGATGTGGCTGTTGGCAAGGGTGCAGCGACAGAGTGGAATGGAAGAGTTGGAATAACTCCACACAGTGACCAGCAGAAAGCAGCAAGAGGCTTTCAGATAAGTTATGACTGATTCAGCATAAAATAGTTCATTATTCATGGCACCCATATACTGTTTATGTTGCATAAATAGCTGATACTGATACTGATGCATAACCAGCTGATAGTCCATGCAGAACTGAAAGGAATGTGTCCTTCACGGTGCCGAGTATTGAAGAGAAAAAGTGCTGTTTGAGCCAATAGCAAAACTCCCTTTGCTTTCAGCAGAGCAGAATAAGCCATGCATTGCACAGATACTTGTACTGTCTGAATATTAGTTTGTGAAGTATATCATATTTCATTTTCCTTCTGTCTGTTGTGTAATGTCATGGTGGAGATTCACTCTGATAGCATTTCTATCAGAGCCATCTATCATAGACCACATAAATATTATGTGAGAAGCTTCATCTACACCACACAAAGAAGAGGAATTTTTTGTATGACAAGTGACCTTTCCTATGTATGCCAGACTATATAGCTAGTTTTAAAATGAAAGCATATAGATCCACTACAATCCTGGTAAAAGCTCTATTTTTAGTAATTACGTAAGGTAAACCGTAGTTTTTAAATGCATTTATTTTGATAATATTGTTGTCAGCTTAGAAACAGGAATAAATGCTTTCTGCCAGTTTGTTCGGGTACATTTGAAAATCGGCTCCACTAATAAGATTTTTAGAACCATTCTAGGAAATACTTGTCATTAGAGGTTTGTGGACCATAACAAAAATAGAGCTTTCAGAGATGATAGATAAATTCTTAAGAGGCACCAGTGTGTATATATGAATTCTTTTTACACAGTACATTAATTATATTCTCCTGCTGTGCTCTGCTTACAAGAGTAAATTAGTAGCAAATTTACCCACTGCCAACCCAACCAAATGAAAGTTGTCTTATCCAATGAACTATTACCCTAGAAATGCAAATTAGCTACATGCACATTATATTCTTGTGTGGAGTTCTCATTTATTGACTAGTACATGTGACACAAACTTTTGCCATCGGTACTTCTCTGTCTCACAGATACCATAGAAACTTTGCCATGACACTGCATATAATGCATATTTTATCACATCTTATGACTGACGTTGGTCATTTTGTTTTCAGTTTCTAAATCATGGCTTCTGTATCTTCCACAACTGGAGAAAAGAAAGGGGCAAAGGACTTGGAAGAAAATTAGGTTTAAGAACTATGTAGCCTTGCTTTCTCTGAAGGGGATCGCACTTTTCACCTCCTGGCAGTAAAGCATTCAGATTGCTGGAGCCACAGTGTACCACACACAGCCCACAGCAGACTGGTTGGGAAGCAAATCCCCCCTTATTTAGGAGGGAAACAGAGAAATGGCTCCAGCTGATCAGTGTGCAGTGTTTGAGTCACAGCTGCCTTCCTCCATAGACCAAACCAAAGCCACCTCTCACACCTCCTCCCTTTGGCTCTGACTCACTGTCAGAATCCACACTGTCCCCCGTGACTGAGTAGGAGACTGTGTTGATTAGAAATGAGCATGAACAGATGTCTCTGTTTACCTTTTCCACCCCCATATCATTTGTTCTTCGTGGACAACAGGGAGGAACAGCGAACTGCAGGAGGTAGTAGGAACAGGGAGATGGATGGGTCATTGGTGAACTCTGGCCGAGGTATATGAACACTCATTACTTTGGTCCTTTTCTAAAGAACTGCTGGGATATTGTTTTGCTATAATACTCTCTTTTAGGCAGACTGAGGCTGCATGGAAAAAGTCAGGTGAAACAGAAGGGGCAGAAAGCTTCCTATGTTGATTTTTAACATGTCCCTGCCTCTCCATGCTAAGGAATATGAAATACCTGTTCTTCCTCTTGCATTCATGCTGTGGTGTCCTCCACAGCTCCACTTGTGGTGAAGGCAAAGCTCTGCAATTTCCCTGTTACAGGTCGGTGCATAGTAGATACAATCTGGCCTTTTCTTGGGAGAGAAGTCATTTGAATAATGTGATAATGTCTGAAGTTCTCATCAGCACAGATGCTGCAGGCCAAAGGTCTGATCCTGCTATTTGTGCCTGCCAAGAACAGGCACGAAGGCAGGAGTGTGAGGCAAAGAGCAGATCACAGCCCAGACTGGCATCATCTTTCCCCTCCTCACTGTGACCATGAGCTGCTCTCCCTGATACAGGCTGGGATTTCAAAGGGCTGAGGGAAGGTGTGGCTAAAGCAGTGCCAGAGGCTACAAGTGGTACATGAACAGTGTCATGGGGACCTTTTGTTCTCCCCTTCATTTTGACCTGGGCGATGAAGGGCACTGACAGTACTGCATACGGGGAACCTTTCATGCAAAACACCTTCTTTTTCTTTTTTAAAATTATTTTTTTTCAGAGGGCTCTTCCTTGCTACTGTGGGTTTTCTTCATAAGCATTAAAATATTTAACAAAATTTTCATTTTCTGAATTTCCCTTTGGTGATTTTCCTTGCCCAGTATTACTTTATCATATGACTGATGCATACAGCTGCCAGTGGGAGTTATTTAATTTCAGGCAGCTCTCTTTTCTCTGCTATTTATTTTGTATCTGATGAACTAAGGTCACACAGATGCCAGTATACTGTATTATATCTGAAAAGCAAAAATCAGGGACACCTCAGATGGAGAAAATGAGCTAAATACTGAGGAGCAGCAGTGATATTAGAAAGTATATGTGAATAGTTAAACTCAAGGTGAATTTGTGTGGAGGTAAGATAAAAGGATATGGGGACAGAGAGTGTGCAAAGACAGGCAAGACTCTAATCTAGGAATTATGTTGGCTGCAGACCCCACTGCAGCTTGAGCTTTTCTTTCTGTAGCCTCATCCGTGTCTGTCCCATGCTACTTTTGCATTTGCACAAACATGTGAATGTGGGTTTTTTTCCCCCACTACTTAGACCTTATGTCCTCTTTTCTCCCATTAAGACTCTCACTGTATAGAAAAACAAATGGGTAGCTATGGCAGCTGATCTCACGAGTCTTAAGAAGCAGGACACTACATGCTGCAGTAAATTGGGCATCACCTGAGGGTGACAGGATGTCTGAGAGCATAGTTTTTTCAGTATCCGTGGGCTCTAAATTTTCTCAGATATGTTTTGGTAGAGATCCAGTAGTTTTAGTATCGCTAATTGTTTTTCCCACCACATTACATGACTACCAAATCATGTGTTCAAGAACTCAAAGAAATATATCACAGTTCATTCCTTTGCTTATCACTGTCTACACTTTGAATTTGCAGCTATTTCTTGCAAACAAATTGCCTCTTCTTCCATTTCCCTTCACTGCCTCCTGTATGCTTTCCAGACTGGATACTTAGTAACAAATCTCCATCTTCTTGTAGTGTCTATTTTGACAGGTGCATTGCTTAGTTCCTGAAAATCTGTGTTTTGCATCCTACCAGGTGGTTTGTGTTTCTAAGGGAGGGCAATGCTTTTATTTTTTTGCACTGTATTTAATAGCTGCATAAAATCCCCTACTTTCTGAATTCAGTGTGTCTCTGTTGACAGCTGAGCGCTGAGCCCAGAAGTTCTGATTTGAGATGATTATGTGGGTGCAGGGTAAAGAGGGTGTCACTGAACTTTCAAAACTGAGCTACATCCCACTCCTGCAGGAGAGGCAGCTCAGTGCTGCTTCAGTCCCAAACCATCATGCTCATAAAGGGCATGCAATCAAAACATGTAAAATGTGTGCACAGGCCATGTAGCAGCTTCAGGATGGGAAAGGATTAGGAAAGAACTGCACCACACAGCTCTAGGAAACCTGGAATAATGCAAAGGAAGCACCTGTAGAATATTGAAAGGATAAATCTGAGAAATAGCCCACGAGGTAGGGAATTTAATAAGGATAATAAAGGAGACTTGGTCAGAGCTTGCTTTACCTCAAAACACATCTATTTAATTATGTTTTGCTTTTGGAGTTGCTTTTAACCTGATTGCCAAGTGATACTGCTGCTGTTTTAATTTCAAGTCGCTCTGACCATCCTGCCTGTAATCCATTTCCAAGTAATGCCATGACCTGGAGTTTGTCACCTGACACGTCACTCCTCATGGCACCATTAGATTTCAGACACACCATCACAACAAATCAGTCAAACAGGAAGATTCAGAAAGGAAATGCCATATCTTGACATGTAAGGCAGTGAGTTAGAGATGAGCAGGAGGTTTGCAAGGCTCAGACCCATCTGTATTTCCACAATGGAGGGATTTCTCCTGTTCATCACAGTTTTAGCAGTTTATGTGACATGTGCATGGTACGTATATGAGCTAACTAAAAGTCCAGCTCTGCTTTTGGCTACACTGGTGAAAATCCAGTGGATATCGACAGTTCTTGGACCTGCACTCATGTAAAGTAAAAGGCAGATTTGTCCAAAGAACTAATCAGATACGCTCTTCCCACAGAACAGTCACAAGCAAATGCTGTGTTGTCCTGCCATTTTTCACAGATGGAAAAAGGCCTTGCAAACTCTTCAGGATCATCTACTGCAGGAGACAGAAGAGCCCTGGGAGGACTGTGCTTTTTTAATGCCTGCAATATGTGCATCTCACACAAGCAGTCGTCAGCACAAAGCTTTGCAGCTGAAGCAGTTGTAGTGTATGAACTCATTAAGTAAACTAATTTTTTAGCTATTGTTAAGATTGATCTCAGGTACTTTGATGATCCCTTTTCTGCTTTAATAAACAGTCTTTTTATGCTGTATGGAAACAGAACAGCAAAGCAGGCCTTTCTGTGGAAGTTTAATGACATAAAATCTCAGCTTCAGTCAATTTGATGAGGACAGAATGTGAAACTGCCTCCTGGGTACAAGACAATTATGCAGAAGAAAAAAACCTTTGCAGGAAAATTTACAAGAGTCTGGAAAACACCATGAATCTATCAATAGAGAAGGGTCCATTTCAGGCTTCCATTACCAATTCCATTAAATACTCAAATGGTTATGTTAGTTTCTGCCTCTCTAATAAGAACAAAGTAATTTAAATTGTAGTATTTTTTCAGGTAGTATCTTTTCCCATGGATTTAAAGGGTATTGCCACAGTGCATTCTACCAGAAATAAACATTGTGCTTTTATGCAGTTTGGATTTTTGGATATCCATCTTGAAGGGCCTCAGAGTTTCAAAAGTACTGGGAATTTGCTGCTTTCAGGTACAATTAAGAGGATCTATCAGTGTGTAGAAACTGGGCCTAGAATGCCTCAGAATGTCTACTCAAAATAGGAGCCCTCCTGCAGCAGGAGTGCTTTAGTGAGTCATCCCAGATCAAAGAGCGAGTTAGAAAGTGAGGCAAGGCAGAAACCAGATCTCCTGACTCCGGGTGTCTGGTTCCAATGATGAGATTATCCTGCTCCGGGAAAGCGGCCGCCAGAGTAGTGACCTATTTACCCACGTAGGTCACTTCCATTAGCTCAGTGGTTATTTTCTTGTTGTTTTAATTAGTGCCATTTCAAATAAGTGGCCATCTCTGTGGAAAGGTCAGTACCTTTCTAAACTCTTCCTCTGTGCAAATGACATTGCTAGGGAAACGACACCGGAGAAGTAATCAATTCTTGTTAGACCTCCAAACACGACATGCAGTTGCTTAGCTGCTGGCCAGGCACATCTCAGTTGAGGAGATGACTCACTCCATCATTGTATCTCAGAGCAAACATTGTTCAGCCCTGGCCTAGCCACACATGACAAGTACAAACATGTTTTGAAACAATACCAGCTGTTAAAGCATTAATTCTGAAGCGGGAGAAGGGCAATAAATCCTATTCAGGAAGAACGGGGATTCTCTGGTAATATCCTCTCTAGGATATTTATGTAGGTACCAAACAATCCCCACAAACATGGACAGGCCCACAGACTTAACTCCTCTCTGTCACAGAGGAAATATGACTGCTTATAAATCTGCAGATCCATGTTGATGTGCCACCCGGCCAGCAAGGCAGCTTTGCCATTTCTCCTGCTAAGTGTAGTCCTTGGTAAAAGGACTACTGTCAACTTCTCCATATCTTTACTGACAAAAATAAAGCTTTGAAAATGGAACACAGTTGTTGGCGTGTTCAGTCTGGCTTTAGTGGCACAGCTCAGATCATTAGTGCTCAACGCTGCCTTTTTACACCTCATGTCTGCACGTGGCTGGAAAGGAATACTGTACTGACAAAGGAGCCAGAGTGAACTCAAATAAAACTGTGAGGCAGATCAAAGACTCAGAGAAACTGTAGAACTCCTGATGTGATTTATAGAAGTGAATAAATAATGGAGGAGTATAAATCCTATTGCCTTCAGTAGCACATGCTGTATGTGGATATTTGTACAACTTTTAAACAATTTATAAACGTAAGAAAAAATTTGGAAATATCAGTATGCAGACATTGAAATCTAAAGACGTCAAAGCAGGTTATAAAGCTATCTTGTGGTGAAGTTTTTTTGTTTTCTGCTGATAGAAACTGACTGCAGCAGTGCCTAAATGCAGACACTTTAAAGAAAGAACACGAAAGGCACTTATGAATCAATGCACTTATGTATGTGTGACATTTTAAACTTTTAAATATTTCTATTTCTTTTAAAATACTATATTTAGACTTAAAATTAGGCCTAATTTCATAGATTTTGCTGGATTAAGCTCTAAAATCAATGACATTTTTGCATTTGCATGAATTAGTGGAGGAGAATAATGTATTCACTTGAGTTTACAAAGGGTTTTTAAGTTCTTAACTGTATAATCTTATCCTGAAAACTGTGCCTCTTGCAACAGAGAAATCCTTATATTCCTGTTGAAATACTAGTATGGTACTGATTCAGGATAAAAAATAGAATCTTAAGCTCAGCTGAAAGGAATGTTTATGGTCCTTTCAATAAGCTTTGGATCAAGTGATTAGGGAGGCATCAATACCACCACTATAATTCTAACTTGTTTTTTTCTTCATCAGTATGTCTGATCCAGCTTGTAACACAGCCCAGACCTGTTTTGTTTAGGGCATAGGGCAAGGTCAGGAATCACATTAAAAGGATATGTACCAAAATGAAAATAGTTGTCACAAAAAAGCCATCATGTGATGTAGAATTGAGAGGGTGCAATCAGGCAGGGTGCCAGCAAATACTGCTTTCATTTTAATTTTATGTAAATAACATAATATAGAGGACTCAGGCAGACAGGACTATGTGATTTCTCATCAGATGGCAGGCACAATTGCTTATGCTGATCTACCATGAAGAGAAATATGCTGGCTAAAAAACTAGTCTTTAGGTATCAGTGCTGCGTATCTTTCTGAGGAAAAAGGATCCTCCCAGCTGATGGATAAAATGTTAGCCTTACACAGAAAATATGACCTAAAATGTTTCCTTGCCCTATTATGTCTATTCTGCCACAGTTCCCACATCCCATACTGAATATTTTAGCTGTTCATACAAAAGGAATTTTGATATTTCAAAACCAAGTCTCTCAAAAATACCCACCAACTAGCCAGTATGCAGCAAATTTTGAATCCATGTTTAACTGAAGCTTTAAAAAGCTGATAAAGGGAAGGAAAATTCTACACCATATCCATATTATGACTGAGGAAATATGGCAGATTCTATGATGATCTGTATTTTGAGTATCTACTGTGGTATCAAAAGGACTTTTTTCCCACATAAGCATACAGTGTTTATATCTGAAACATCCATCTTTATGAAGAGATGCTTTTACTTTCAAATTAGATGAGTTCAGCCCTGAAATTTTCATAGAAATACATTTTCTAGTCTTCTAGAGCTGTATACATGGCTACAGCTGTCTAGATGGTTTTCAGGTAAATGCTTGACTTCAGCAACTTTGGGAAAATATTTGTTTTAATCACTTCAATTTACATATTTATTTCATCTAAGTATGATTTTAAACATTTTATTAGACTTCTTTTCCAATGAAACCATATAAAATCCAGACATATAAGCAGTTTGGGATAGAGTTTTCCCACCAGGATGAAGCACATATTTCATAGTCTTGTATTCTTTGTGAAGTTAATTAAAGCCTTTCATGGCTTTCATCAGAATAAATTGCTAGAGATAGTTATCTGTAGTTTGTGACTTACGTGACTGAAATACAGAATATATATGAACATTTTTACTGGTTTTATGCATATTGCTCTATTTGGTGCACCTATTGTCATGATTCAGTTGTTATTTTTTTAAAACAAGATTGACCAATATTCCATATAGCTATTTGTTTGTTCTTTTACTGTTGGCTCTGCATTAATCCTTCAGAGGCAACGGTGAAGGTTGTTATTTCAGATTTCTACTTTCCACTCCAGTAGATACACCGGTGCTGGGGAGAATATAGTATAGATTCTGCATCTTATCCACTGAAGAGTAACTGGGGTTTGGTTTTGTTTTGCCTTGCTTTTTAGAAAACTTAGATACAATGATAGCTGAGCAGACAAAGAAGAAGCTTGAGAACCCTTCAACTAAACCCAGAACAAAACTAACAGCAGGTACCTATTCTACAATTTTCTCTCCTGGAATAATGTATTTTTTCAACCTATTCGGTTGAAATTATGCTAATTGCTATAGCAGCCAGACTGCTGGTTAAAGCTACAATCCCTCAAGGACCTGTAGCCAAACTTGGTTGTCTAAACACACAACCAGAGAGGAATTTTCACTTAATTGTCCAAACTTTGAGAAGTATATTCACTGTCCTTTTCTTCAGTGGAGTCCATACGTTACACATATACCAAAGCTTTCCATAATAATGAAAAAAATGTTATTTGTCAACTTTGGACATAGTGAATGTAAATCTCATATAATCTTTCTCTGCACAAAGAAATGTGCCTTTATGAACTATGTATTATTGCATCGTACTCACCTGTATTCAGCTACTGTTTGTAAGAGCAGAGACAGACATTCCTATTTCCAGAGGTCTGGAGTAGAGATGACCTTTAGAAACCACTTTGAGACAGACTCCAGTGAGGCTCTTCCTCAATCATCTGTCAAAATGTTTTACTTGCCAAAGATTGTGTTGATGTGATTGAGAAATGCTTTTGGTACATTTGATACACTGTTTGTTCTTGTCATTTCTTTAGACAAGAGTAGTGAAGAAGCAGACAGTACAAAGGAAGAAGCAGCTAAAATGGAAAAGGAATACGAAGTTTCCAAGGATTCTACAAAAAATGAAGGACAAAATGCAGCAGGAAATAATGAAGAGTCCGGAGGTACAGAATAGCCATTGCTTTTCCTACTACTTATGCTCTAGTGATTGGAGTCTTTTCCTATCTTCCTATTGTTTTTCCTTTGTGTTAGCATAAATATCTTCAGTTTATAGTCACTGGGAGTCAGCACACAACAGCTTGATTCAGAAGTGTTCTATTTGCCCAGTTTTAAACATATGACACTATATCCCTTGCTGAGTGTGACCATAATCTTACACAGAATTTATGGCCCCTTGTGAGAACAATATGAAGTGCAGATTGACACAGTAGTGCAGAGAGATTTTGCTTCTTTGCATCTGTGGCTTTTCAGTGAAATCAGATGATCAGGATATTCAATAATCTGAGTGGGCCCATTGATTTCTATGGTTTGTGTTAGAATAAGCTGGTACTGGAAGGTACTGGAAAGTTCTGCAGTGACAGAATTTGCATTACTCAGTGCCAGAGGTTAAGGGTTATCAGCAATTAACCTGCTTTACATAACTTTGATACCTGGTACAGTAAGTTGGTGTCTCCCTAAGCAAATGTAGCACAGTAGTGCCGTTATTATGCCAGTTGTCTCAGCATGACACACAATGCCACGTGCTGAATTAGACTGTGTTGAAGTCTTCTGGGTGCAAATCAGCTGCTATATCTCAAAACAAACCTGCAGAGAACATTGTGCCACCTTATTGTGCTAAACTTCTGAAGGAGAATGTTTGTTAGTGCAGACACCTTTCAGTGAGTTCTTATTGCTAAGGGTCCAGCAGAAACATCTATGTTTTGTAGTCAGTTGGCTAAACAAAATTGCTTATAATCTATTTTGCACCAATGCTGAATGCCTGTATGTCCACTGCAGCCTGCTCAGCCATGAATGGCAGAAATCAAGGCTGCAGTAGATTGTAATGCACTGTCACCTGGGTCAGTCCTGTGAGCAGTGCAGCCACTCACAGATGGAAGGTGGCATTTTTTCCAGCAGGTCATTTATTTGAGCATAGAAGAAGAAAATTTCTCAAGATGGCTGTCTGATTTCACAGGAGAGAAAAGTTGTCTCAATACCCGTGGGAGGTGATAAATAACACATTTTCCTTGTCTGTTGAAGATTTGTCTTTCCAGTTTGGTTCACGTTATTTTCCTTTATCTTCAGCCCAATGTTTTTTTAGAAATTTTATTTGGATAAGTATTTAGTTCTTTGTAATCATCATGCAATACCCTTTGCTCTTTCATAGAGTAACTTATTATAAAGTTACTGCCCTCCCAGCTCAAAAAGTATGATCTAATACTGTATCCACTTACTAATGCAGACATGCGTAGTTGGCACTAGTAATCTTCTACATGCTAATCACAATAGGTTTTTATTCCTGATAAATGTAAGAACATTACATCAATAAAGCTCCAGTCAAGTTAAGAATTCAAAGTCCATTAGCTGGAATATTTCCTTAGGGACCTTATTAGGTAATCCTTGAACTAATTCTGTCCTGTGTGCTTTCTGGTCCAAAAATAGCCATCACTTTAAAATTTCAGCTATAACAAGGAGTTATCATGGGAATGCTAATACATTCCTTTTCTCAGTAAATGTAGTAACTATATTTCCACTTGTCTTCCAAAATACCACAGTCTCAGGTTTGCCATGTGCTGTTAACTACTCTATGGAGGAGTTTTCATACTCAAAGCTCTCAGTCTTAATTAATTCCTTGCTATCTCAACAGCTTCATCTTTGCTGAACAATTACGATGATCAAAAAGCTACAGGCTGCCTTTAATCCACATAGGCAGTTTGTGTGGATACCACCAAAAGTTATGTATAAAGATCAAAAAAAGCCACAATGCTAAGTTTGTGTGTGACTAATCTTGCACAGACAAAACCTTGTAGCCATCTGTGGGAATTTTGTCTGACTGAGTTTGACAGGACTCAGCTTTTAAACAGAAACTAAGAATAGTTTTAATCTGCCTTTGCTGTGACCACCTTCACCCAGTTAAGCAAGCTGCATCAATCATTGATGTAAGTGCCTGAATTCTCTCTCATCCTTTTCTCCAGGGAAATCTGAGGCATATTTGGAAGCAATCAGGAAGAACATAGAATGGCTGAAAAAACACAATAAACAAGGTAACAAGGAAGGTATGAAGTGAAAGGCCTTAACATTGGGGTGGGCACCATATACATTACCAAACACGTAATTTATATTGTGGTGTATGACTTAGCATTATGTTGTAAGTTAAATAATAGTGATATGAAACTGAGCTTGTCTGTGGTGATAGTGTGTTAAAGTTAAATAATACAGGTCATGTCAAAGTTAAATCAATGAATGAAAATAGTAAACTAAGGCAGATTAATGTAAGCTGGCTCGAATGGCTGCTGGCCACAAAACACAGAGACCTGGTGGTCTGCCAGTGTGGCAGGTTTGTCTAGTGCTTCACTTTCCTATTTCAACATACCTTTTAATTATGATTTTGTACGTGATAGGAATGTATTTTATACGTCTGGATGTGTCCAGAAGAGCTCAGTGCATCTGGCTAGCATGCCTTCATAAAACAGCAATGTGCTTTGTTTCATAACCAGGAATAGTTAAGATACAAACTTATGTCACAATGTAATACATTGGATTACAGCCCGAATCAACTTGAATGACTTGTAGCTCACACGCAAAGCTGTGCAGGAGGGAGCAGAGACTGAAGCAGCTGCACGGGGTGTGCTCACCAGCTGTCCCACCATTTGACTCCTCCCCGGAGGCAGGGCTGTGTGAGCTCTGGAGGCGGGAGGTAACAGAACAGCAGCAGGATTTTCTCGCTTATTTTTCACAGATCTTTATTTAGCCATACCACTTCTCCCCTCGAGATCTTACATAAAACCAGCCTCCTGTCCCTTTTCTCTGCCATGGCTGGGTGTTCTGCCATCACCTTCTCTGGAAGTGAAGGCTCCTAACCAAGGGATCCATCCCTAGGCTACGACTGGCGCCTGGCGAGGAGGATCCTTCTTTGCACCAGCCGAGCAGAGGGTGATCTGAGATGAGATTAGCCCTGGGTAATCTAACCATCCTCTCTGTGTGTTCAAGTGTATATGAATTACATTTCAGAGATGAGTGCTTGCCTACAGCCCAACACAGGCGTTTTCCTATCCAGAAACTGTAATAGGAAGGACTTTTGAAAAAAATTTCCATCTCTAAAATCATTTCCTCACAATGGCAGTGATGCAGTGATGCAATTAGCAGCAGGCACACATATTTGCTCAAGAGTTTGCCTGCCAATTCTAATAAATGGTTCTGTTTAGCAGTGTATTCATTACAGTAATTAGACCTCAGTCATGTGTGATTATATCCCTGTATCACACATACTGACTGGGCAGCCCCTCGCTCCCCTTCATAGTAACCTTTCTCCTGCACTGCTGAAGTCTGAAAATGGCTGTGACTGCAGATCAATAGCATTTTATCTGCTTGTGACTGCATTAAGATATAAGTTTCTGTGTAGATGGATTTTATTTTGCACTAAAATATATTTATTGTCCTCTGGCAATGGAAATGAGTCTTAAAGTGAGTGTAAGTTATGACAGAATTAGAATAGTGTTCTTACTCTTCTGATACATCATCTTTATTGTGCCTTTCCATACTTCTTATTTTTGTAAAATGCTAATTCAGATCCCCTGGGGTCATGTTAGAAGAAGTGCAGTCAGGGTAAGCTTATCTAACTATGAATGCATTGCGGTGTGTTTCCTCAGTACAAGATGACGTGGTATTGGTGTGCTCATCAATCATTTCTCCACTTCCAGCTACCACCTGGGACCTGGCAGAAAAGTAACACTCAAAGTAATTCATGTATTAAAATGGCAGTCTTTTCCACCCCAACTCATGGATTGGTTTACTCACTGAATATACGTGAAGAGGTTTAGATTTTCTTCAGGCAAATGTTTGTAGATCCTTATCTTTGTATGAATTTCAGGAGAAATTATTATATTCGTTCAATGACTAATAAGGCTGGAAATGTTAATTTACATTTCCCCAATTTAAAAATATCAATTTCCTATTAAGGAGGCTGAGTAAACTTTAGGGGCTGGGATTTTGGGCTGGATTTTGGGCTGATGGCCTTTTTTGTCCAAAGTTTGGTTTGCATATTTTCAATCTGTACGCTCTGTGGGCCTGTCCTTCCTATCTCCCAGGCCTGCCTTGATGATTGAAATGCTTTTCAAGAGGAGCTCCTTCCCAGTATAAATCAGCTCCCCCCAGTAGCTGCTGGGTGTTCTATTGCAGTTGAACTCCAAAGCACAGAAATGAGGCATTTAACTAATACATGTGGATTTTTTGCCAAATACTTAGGTAGTTTTTAGTTTCACAACATTAAGAGTAGCCATTTAGGAATGAAAGTCAATTCTGTAATCAATTTCAATGGCAAATGGCTTGATTTGAATATGCAAATAAGACCTCACTTCATTTACTGTAGCTGTTTCACAGCTCAATGAAATGCTGCAGCTGTTGCAGGGAATATAACCCAAAGCTGATTTTTCTAATTACAATAGGTTGTAAATAAGTATTGGAAATTAGAGGTTATAAATTTCTAGAAAAAAAAATCAAATTAAATTGCCATGAGATATCTAACAAATTAGCCAGAATTGGATAATATTGTAGTGGTTGTAGTCCCGTACAGAATGTTTAGTAATTAAACATTCACATTTCCACATAATGACTTGGAGTTATAAATAGTATTCCAGAAGTAAAATAAGCTCAGGGATTTTAATGTGAATAATGTGGATATCATATTAATTTAGTGTTTGCTTTTCCATTCATTTCCATTCCTTGATATCTTTCACTGGGGACCCTCATTCCATCAACATGAATGAAATCTCACAACCTCATTATGAAATGGCTGGGTCCTGTTTGTCCCTATTGCTCACACAGGATGGAGAGACAAGCAGGTTACATTCAGTTAAGTAATGAAAATAGCAGACCAGACAAGAAATCCTGGCCTCAGTACAGGGAATGGCAAAATTCCTGTTAACTCCGAGATGGAAAGGACACCTTTGCAGGAGTGGGGAATTTTGAATATCAGTTTCCTATATCACTCATTTGAAATTGCCTTATACTGTTGTAAAAATGATTGCAGGCATCAATTTGCTTCTTAATGTCTTTCTATTTCTATCCAATTTTGATCACTGACCCCTAAAAAAAAAGGAAGTCATTATTGTCTATTTTGTTAAGAATGTACAGTTGGAAAGAAGGTTCTCCACATATTGCTGTATGGTGTTATACTTTGGACTACATTACAAAACCAGTATGAATGCATTCTGAAGGCTCTGTCTGTGGAATAAGTAATTTATAATGAAAAAATCAGAATGTATCTTTCTTGTGAAAGATACTAATTCATTTAACTTAGTATGAACCCTTAAAACATTTATGTTCTTCGTGTTCTAACAAATTAACTTCTGATTCTATTAAAATAACTTCTGGTTCTTACAAATTAGACTTTACATTTTATGCAGCAAATAGGTAGCTAACTGAAACTTTATTGTGTTTATGTGTGAATATACTGAATCTGTTGTCAGAGTTACAACCACACAATAGCTTACCCATTTATGTTATTTGAAAGATTGCTTTGCAGTAGAATTCTTTTCATGGAAAACAGTGATGTTTTCCAGCATGGGAAAAGTCCATTTAACACATATGGTGTGCACCTGGCTGTATAGATGCACTCATCCATTGGAAAAGGAGGAAGGATCTTTCAGTACTCTATTGCAGAGTCTATTTGTCAGTCAAAAACTGACACTAGCACTGTCACAAAGGCTGCTTACTGCAGTATTTTTCCCATCAGAGTATTATGTTCTGTATCAAGGTAAATAATTGTATCATTTTGAGCTATTTTCAGGAAGTTGGTTTCTGGAATTTTCACTACAGTGTTTGTAGTAAGTGGGAATTTTACTGGGATTTCAGTAAGAAATAGCCCATTTAATATTTTCTTTTGATTCTGTGACAGATGTGAAAATAATAGAGTTCTAACAACAGGTTTTGCTCTGCAGACTAGAACATCAAATCTCTGGACCAGAAAATATTCTTACTTTAGCACTTGACAGCAATCAATCAAGAGCAAGAGATGATTATTCCTCTTGAATACTAAAAGCACCATGATGTGTAAAAAGATTTTGTGCAGGTGTTTTGGGTTTATTTATTATTTTCACAAGCTGCACTTAGGGTGAATTCTCTTCATGTTTAATCAAGTGCATTTGTTGGATAAGCTTTACAATGACATTGTTTGTTAGGTGAAGCAAAATAATGACAATGACTCACTGTGCAAATGAATTCTTATTTTTCAGACTATGATCTTTCAAAGCTGAGAGATTTCATTGATCAGCAAGCTGATGCTTATGTGGACAAGGGCATCCTGGACAAGGAGGAAGCTGATGTAATTAAACGCATCTATGGCAGCCTGTAAAAACTTAGTGGCTGCCAGACATGTAGAAAACTAGTCTAGTTTCCCCCACTCCTGGCTCAGTGACTTATGATCTGTTAATTTGAGGATATCATTAGAAATGCTCTGTTTACATTGTCCTGACAACTTTCTAGGCAGAAATGAAGAGCTGTAGCGCTCCATTCACCCTCTGCATCCTGTATTTTCCTACATTCACAAATCAACCCCAAACACCAAATTCTGACAGTGAATTTCTATTGGATAGGGTCACTATTTCTGTAATGCTCTCTTTGATTTATTATTTGTGTTTGGTTTACTTTTGTAGATCAACCAATTGTTTCTGATAGAAAGTTCTTTTAATGCTACATCTTTTTGCTCTCAACAAGCTTTCTATAGATGCAACTATGTAAAGGGCATTATTAGAAAATAGTTCATAGTTCTCTAAATAAAATATTTGAAAATAATTTACCTATTACAGTTTTCATTAATCTTAATATTATTTTATATTCAGAAATTTTGGGTTTAAATCCTAATATCTTTTTTTCTTTTTTTGATCCTTTTTTATTTCTTTATGTAGTTTTCCATAATTTGGACTGTAGTGTCCTTAGCTAACTGATAAATCTTTGACATTACCATTGCCTTTCATATTACAGAGCTGTGTTCTCTTCTTCAGCATGTATGAACATTCTCTTTGGTGCACCATTTGATGACTGTGCATGCATAATTAGTTGAATTCCTGATATGAGTATCCTGATAGACAGTGTAAATAGCCATTACTTTCTCTAAAGAAAAAAAAAAAAAAAAAAAAGGAAAGCAATTCAAGTTATTTTGCATGGAAAGGGAAGTTTGCAACTAGAGATGTTTTTAGGAACATGGGCCTTGCTTTTCAGAAAGACTTAAAGAATCTATCATATCTCAGTGTCTCTGGATATCAAGGCTATGGTCTCTTCACTGGCCTCTGCTCTGTGTGGAGCAGTATCACCCTGTAAATTTTCTTCTCTTTTTTTTTTTTTTTTTTTGGCCTATATGTGTTTTCATTAGCCAAGAATTTGGTACTTCCCAATGAAAAAGGAAAACAGAAATGTCACCCTTATTCTTCCTGAACTTACACAGTTTTGGAAGAATGGCTTATGGGGTCTTTTGTCTTTAAGTGAATGGATAATTTTTTAGAAAGGTAGATTTTAAAATGAGTTCCAGAAGATACAAGTCCTGAGACTTATCACCTGCAGCGGTTATTTGTGTAGATGAACTCCAGGAAAGCCCTGTTCTCTTTACTTACAGATTCTTCATTGATAATTGAGGTTATCCCTCTCTGATTCTTTAAAAAACACTTCATGATGTCTCTGAGATTGATACAGTTAAAAATGTCAGCTGATGCAGAGTTTGGAATCTGCCTGCAATGAATGGAGATACTGACTTAGAGCACTGCCTGCACAGCACAAAGTTCTGTAAATGTTAAAACACTTCCTTGGGTCATTTCCATTCTCATTTTCTCAGCACAGCTGGAGATTAAGGGAGATTTGAGCAATGAAGTAAACTCTGGAGTCCCTGAAAAACATAAATTATCAACTGATTATTGACATATTATCAATTGATAACCAGTATTAAGTGAGTGTGATGGCAGTGAGGTGTAACAGCACAACTCTTTGCAAACTGATGACACATAAGCCAGTGAATGGTTTCTGGCAGACACAAAGTACGTCATTGCCTGCTCATACACGCTGATATGAATCACTGAATTGCAGTATCAGTCATTAATGGTGATTTATTTTAAGGTAAAAACTGTATCCAAAAATGTAGTCAATATAAGCTTCCTCTTTAGAGAACAGTCCCTTAGAAACTCTAGAGAAAATAATTAGGACAAAGAATTTTTGTTGTTTTGAATCAGTGTATTTGTTTTTGTCCAAACCCTCTGTTTATTGTTATTTAGTAATGTTCCCAAAGATCCAAATTTCTTGTCCCTGTGGATCTCAATTGTGTTCTGCAACAGCTTGTGACTTATTTTCTTATGTGACTATCACATAGAAAAAGCAGACTAATTCCCAAATTTGGATTTTTGAAAGACATCAGGGGAATGGTAACTAACTGTAGACCTTTATAGCAGTGATCAAGGATCTGCACTTGAAAAAACAAAAAGGGACAAACTTTCCTTCCCAAATGGTTACTTTAAAAAAAGAGCCCACATTTTCTTCTCCTGTCAATATAATGAGTAGTATAATAATATTTTCAATTTTCATTGGAAGTTAGTTTCTTTGGTCTCTCCTGAGTCTAGTACTAATGGGAAGATGTCATCAACTAATGACCTGTGATTATGAACAGTATGTGTCCACAAAAAGGCTGGTGTCATATTTGTTAATCTCTCAGTTTTGCAAATTCTATAACTTCAACAATGTATCAGTGACTTATATGAGAAAAAAAAAGTCCCAACAATGGGTATGACTTGAGTGTATTTCGGACTATGCATGTTCTTGGACTGTCCTTACCCTGCTGCTGTGCATCACTTGGGGTACACACGTAGATAATTGGACCAACCTGATGAGTAGCTGAGAACAGAGAAGCCTCTGACGGATAAACAAGCAGCCCAAGCTATGGTTCCTCAAATTAAATTCGCTTCCCAGCCTGCCCAAGCCCACTAAACTTGTTATTTGAATCTTCACATACTGGTTTCATTGCTGGTTCATTGGATGAACATCACACCTTTGAGAACTAGACAGTGAGAACCCAGCCAGCCTGATGAATCACCCTGCGTTTCTAAGGGGCCGTGACTTGTGCTAAATAAAATCAAAGCGAGTGACGCAAGTTTCAACCTGCACTACAGATCAGTCCTTGTTTTTCAGGGAACACTTCGAGCACATTAGGACTGGACATCCCCTGCTGGTGTGTTCAGTCCATAATTAGTAAATCTAATTATTGCATTCTTCCTGGTGAGAAAGGTATCTTCAACACCTGCATGTCTCTGGTTCTAAACTGACAAAAATCAGTTTCTGTGTTGTTTATATCTCTGCTGGATCCTTCAGAAGTCCTTCACTCCTAAATTATCACTAAAAATGTAACAAGTACAATATATATGGTATTCACCTTTTGAGCTTTTCTAATAGACTATTGTTTCTGATACTGTACTTTATTAAATACTTTACTACAAGCTACATTATTGTGCTGGTTTTGGCTGGGATAGCATGTATTTTCAATATATGTTTGGGATTTGTGCTGGAAACACAAATGTGTTGATAACACAGAGGTGTTTCAGTTTCTGCTGAGCAGAGCCCACACTGAGCCAAGGCCTTTTGTGCTCCTCACCCCACCAGCAAGGAGGCTGCGGGGGGCACAAGAAGCTGAGACACAGCTGGCACAGCTGACCCCAGCTGACCCAAGGGATATCCCAGACCATGTGGCACCACGCTCAGTGTGTAAAGCCCGGGAAGAAGGAGGAAGGGGGCGGGACATTGAGAGTGATGATGTTTGTCTTCCCAAATAACCGTTTCTTGGGATAGGGCCCTGCTTTCCTGGGGATGGCTGAACACCTGCCTGCCCATGGGAAGTGGTGAATGAATCCCTTGTTTTCCTTTCTTTGTGTGCACAGCTTTTGCACTACCTGTTAAACTGGCTTTATCTCAACATGTGAGTTTTCTCGCTTTCAACCTTCTCTCCCCCATCCCACTGTGGGGGAGTGAGTGAGTGCCTGCGTGGGGCCGCGTTGCCAGCTGGGGTTAAAGCACAACAAGCAGTACAAGGCTGCTGTTGTGTGCTAAGGAGAATGCATCTTTTCTATCCACTGCCCATCTTTTTTAAGCTATCCTGCACCACAGAGCAATAGGAGTTCATCTCAATGCAGGAAGGGGTGGGACACCACAGGGGTGCCCTTCTGAGAATGCTGGATGCAACTATAACACCTGGTGGCTGAGTTAGTTAGCTGTATTTACAGGGGTTTAGTAGCCTCCAGCCATGTTACAACTGAGTCTCAAATGGACACTTTTTATCAGGTATGTCCCACATATTTAACTGGAAAAGATTCTTAGTCCAAGTATGCCCAGGTTTTGACTTTTCAAGCTTTGACTGAAGAAATACATAAAAACAAAACTTCAAACGTGCAGGTTCCTCATGACAAAACAGCTGCAAAACAGAATTTTATCTGTTCTAAGTGGTTCAGTTCTGCCTGAAATTGCCCTGTTCCAGCCATAAACAACACCTTGCAGGATTGGTAGAAATACATCAACAAAGAACCAAGCTACAGCTGTACCAGGCATAAAAGCAGAGTGGGAAGCAAAATATACGTGGTGATGAAAACAAATATATTAAAAGTACAGGAAAATATGTCAGTTTGTTAAGTAACAACATGAAAATGTGGATTAAGATATGAAAACATTAGTTATTTCAGAGCCTTAACTCTTTTTAAGAGTAGTAAAGCTCCACCTTGAATCAGTCTGAGGGTATTGCAATTTCCAGGCACTGTTTCCTCTTGCCTGCCCCGCTCTCCCTGGGCCCGGTCACCGCAGCCATGATGAGTCGCCAGTGAAGGGGTGCAAGGGGCCAGCAGAGGCACGGGAAAGCAATTTCTAAAAATATTTTACCTCTACTTAAAAAATGGGCAGTTGTCCTCTGTATTTGCCCTAGGGATTATGACACACCACTTCTGTCTACCTAAAAACCTGTACCCTTTGCCCACACTGTGAGGGGCTGCCAGGACGCAGAATCCGTGCAATTGGTGCTCAAGGAAAAAGCTGAGGGGCCCTCAGGTGAGGAGACCCAGCGGCCTGTGGGCTCATCAGGGCTCAGCTGGTACCAAAGGCTCATCAGAGCTCCTACTCTGCCCACAAAGAGCAGCCAAGCCCAGGGCAGAGAGGAGTAGCTGCTGTGGGGGCAGGTAAACAGGATTGGAAGAGCCAAAGATGGAGTGGAAATAAAAGCTGGGGCTTCTCTGCCCGGCCATGAGCACTTGGAGCACATGAAGGACATCTATGGGCAGGCGAGGAGCAGAGACCTGCGCTGGGGTGGCAGCAAGGTAGGGCTCTTACGGGTGGCCTTTGTGGGGGGCAGTGACAGCCCCAAAACCCTCCCTGCAGGAGGATGGTGTGTGGCACAGTTGGGTTGGGTGTCTCTACTGGTTTCGCACCAAATGCCATGCTGTGTGCCGGTGTGGAGGGGTTTCCAGGGAGTAGAGGGGCCGTGGGCTATCAGGGCGCTGCAGGGCTCCAAACTGCCCTGTGGTTGCTGTGTCTGAGGGGTCGGGTGTGCGCTCAAGGGGCTCTGGTTTGTTTGGGCTGGCAGAGCCGCTTCCCCCCTTCCTTCCCTTCTGTATGGCCTTCTCAGTCAGGGAAAATAGGGGTACGTGGTGTGAGGGACTGTTTGTCCCGAAGGCTCTGCAGCCCCCTGGGAGGGCCATAGTGAAGTGTCACTGTCAGGAGCTCAGTCAGTGCTGGACAGGAGGGGCGGCGCTCGCTGTGCCAGGACAGCTGTGCTTCTGACCTGCTCAGCAAAGCACCTGGTCCTGTGTGTGCTGGATGGGTGGGGTATCACAACAGCCAGCCCTTGGTAGAAAAGGATTAAATTTTTCTGTAGGATTATAAAATATAACTGGGCTTGAAGCTAGGGCTCCCTCTGGAAAAGCAATTCTGGCTTCATAATGCTCTGAAATTAGCTGACAATACAAGTTACTACCCTGTGAGGAATAAATACAAAAACCAATTTAAGAAAGAGACAAGACTTAAAAGTAATTCACTAGGCTCTTTAAGAAAAATCAGTGCTTCCTTTTTATTCACTCTGGGCTTTCTCTGTTCTTGTTTATTTGTGTGCCACTGCAGACCTTCTCTTTAGGACCAGAGCTGGAGTTGATTTGAATGAGCCTGCCGGGTCTGAGCTCCTGCCAGCTCTAGGGAAATACCAATTCCTGCCGAGCTTGAATTTTTACTTCTGGTTTTAGTAAATTAATGAAATTTTCTATATTGCTTCTCTCTTAACATACTGCAAAAAGATTTTGCTTTAAAAGAATGATAAATTATATTGATGAGCAGAAAGACAGGAAACTGCATCTGTCAAGGCAGGGATCCAACAAGTCTTTGATGATGGGAGTTTTGTGAAGCTTATTGAATAACTGAGGAAAAAATTCAGGATGCTTAACAAGAAGTTGCTAATACACTAACTTTGGGGCAAAGAGTGAATGCTTGTTGCATTCTGCCTTCCTGAGCTTCAGGTGGGGTCTACTGGCATCTCTTCTCAGAACAGGGAAGGCTTGTCAGTGTGGCTCTTACTCATCTTAATAGTTTTCTTGACTGCACAACTAGAGAAAATAGCTCTTACAGGTCTCATTGAGGAGGGTGAATTATATGGTAAAGGACACTATTTACACTGATATTAGTGTCTAATAGCTCATATAACTGGACAAACTACTCTTCAAACAAAACAGGCTAGGACTGAGCTGACTGCATTATGAACAGACGCATCGGTATTTTTGTATTTTATTAAATTAAAACCACACAAAATATAACTGCACACAAGAACACACATCTGATATTCCAATGCCATATCTCACAAAGAAAAATCTCTGGCTGTAACTCATCCCTTTTATTAGCAGAAATCCAATTTGCAAACAGTTGTTTAACCATAAAGGCTTCAACTCATCAAAGCAAGTTGAATTCCCCTTTCTAGGAATACATCATAACCACACACAAACACACACACAGAGTTCAGAGGCAAGTTCTGCAGCCCTGAAGTAGACAAAACTTTCACAGCAAACTTGCCTATGTTTGCAGAATGAGTAAATTCCTATTACTTTCATAGTTTGTCATTTACAAGCAAACTTTAATATTTTTAAATACTTAAAACAAATTTCACTTTAACAATTATTTACAAAATCTTTACTAAAGATCAACATCCTGCATAAAGGTGACCTCAAGGATATATTGTTGCTACCATGCTACAGTTTGCACAGAAGGGGTAGAAAGGCCATTGCTAGTTTTGGAAGGCTTAAACCCTTTGTTGATATAGCATAAGGACATTAACCTATGGAAGGCAGAAGAGGTCATAATTTCAGTGCAATCACCCATTCATGACTTCTTTTAAGTACATCAAGATGATGAGTCCAAAAGACTTGGGTTTCGAATTATTGACTGTTTAGTTCTTTAAGAACTGATTTCATGGGAAGTTTTCAGGCCATCACATCTGTCTTCTACTGGTGATATGAAGAAGTTGCATAGGGACCTTCCTCATCCTCCTCCTCTCTAAAAAGAAAATGATCATAAACATCAGGTCAGGAACATACCATGTCTCAACAGTAAAGCTGTAATGAAAATGCAGGTAACCAGTTTTCCTAATGGATCAAATTAAGCAAAGCCAGCCTTGCCCAACAGGAATACTTGCAGTATAGTACTGTTAGCTACACATCTCTGGAGTTCCTCTTAAAAGAACAGAATACTGAAAACAAGTAAAGCTGCGTAAGTTCAAGAACATCAGAAAAAACTATTCTTGACACTACACTGCCAAATCAATAAATACTGTAAAGAATAAACAAGAGGAAAGCATACTAGAATTCCTGTACTATTGCTTTCACCTTCCTATTTTACAAAATAAGCTTACTTAGAGGTTTGTTTCAACCTTTTGAATGGCAGGGGTACAGACGGACCCAATGAAGCAAGAACAGGAGCTGTAGCTGGATCTGTGTCTTGCTGCTGCAAGGACATTTCTTGAGTGGGCTCACTGAGGTGTACTTCCTGTGCATCAATCACCATGGAGACTCATCACTAGGATTTTCTTAGGAAAAACAGTTCTCTCCAAGACTTATTGTTAATGCAGATAAAGGGAAATAGTGTTGCTATTAAAACATCCTCAGGAAAAATCAGTCTGCCTGCTGTTTACTTGACTGCCTTAAAAAAAAAAAAAGTGGTTATGTAAACCTATTGCACTGCAGCATCCAGTGCTAATTCAAGCATGCCAAGTTCTCCAAAGATCATTGTTCTGTACTATTGTAGCTTCAAAATTTTGTTCCTGAGAGTCTAGTCTAAAAGCTGCTGCCAATCTTAGTGTTTTGGTGAGAACATAAAGACTTTACAGTTGCTACACTGTGAGCTTCTAAGGATTACTTTTAATATTGTATGTGCCTTCATACAAAGGTAAAGTTATTCCAACAGTCTAATAATGGTATAAGGTAAAAATTAAATATTTCAATATCAAATGCCCAACTGTGTTTTCCCTAATAACTTTTAAACATGATTATTTATCTACAGCTTAAATTTCATATAGCCCCCCAAAATAGAATCAGAGAAGAACCCTACAAACTACCCAACTTGCACTCATTTTCCTAGCAAAATTATTATCTTAAGCCGAAGGTATAATATTTCTTTTGCCTTGAAGCAATCTTTAAAAAAAAAAGAAATCTCAACAGATCGAACTGGTAGTTATTGCAGGGATGTGTGGTTACAGTAGTATTGTGAACAGATTTTTAGCCATTCTTACAAATACATCTATTTGCATTAGTGATGCTACAGAACCAGTATCAAGGATAATCTTCAGACAGAGACGACATGTGTACAACATTTAAGGAACCCTTCCTTACATAATCAATGCTGCATACAAAACTGCCATGGAACGCTATCATTTGCAGATGCTTTCCATGACACATGGCATGACAGGAGAGGAAGCAAACAACTCATGTTTAGTTGAATAACCACTCAACACTTCAGACCTGTAAGTTCTCTCAAGACAACACATCTTAAAACCTTTTTCAGAACTGAAAGCTACCCACATACGAGACTTGTAAGTAAAATTCAACCATAATTACTTGGCTGAAGCTAAATATTTCAAAAAGTGTATTCTGAAGCTCTGGCATATGCTCTGCTGGGGCAATGTGTTTCTAGCCACGTATGCCTGGAACTTAGTTAAAGTAGCAATCTCCTGTTCATTTGTGTGAGGATGAAGGAGAACTTCCACATTTTCAGAGCTTAGACTGTCTAGTAGGGGAGAACTTACTTTCTATGCTCTACACTGGAAATTACTTTGTACTGCTTAGTTTTGTTTTATTTCTCCTTTCAGGAGAATAAAATGTGGCAGAGTTACAGCAAAATGACCTTCCTTCCAATTAAGGGCTAACAGAATCAGCCTTTCAGTCATTCTTCTTCAAAGTCTTAATAGTGGAGTAACATACATAATGACATGGCAACAGCCAAACACTGAACTGAAATGAGCTGCAGTTGATTATGGGTGAATATAGACAACTGAAGAACTGAAATACTGATGATGTATTAGCAGGTCTTCAGACATTCAAGTACAAAAGCATTGTCTAGACTGTTTGTTCCCACTTCCCTTGTGCAATGTGGACTGTGGGCTCTTGGATGTCACCAGAGGGCAGGAGACACTGGGGTTACAGCCAGCTTTGAGGGGCTTCTGTGTGTGGCAGGGACATAAAAACTGTATAGTAAGTTGTTATGCTTGAACCGAAGCAAAGCAGTGATTGGCTGTAAGGTGCAAAACGCGTTTCTGACCATGGCTTGGAACTGCTGCTGCTGCAGCTGCCAGCAAAGGTGGGCAAGAACAGCTTCTGCCCTTCTGTCCCAGGCGGCAGGACTAGCCCACTGAGGTCTGCAACACTACCCCAAATCACAGTAATGGCCAGAGAATATTACTAGTGTAGATCTTAGAACCATGCATAGCAAGAACAAGTCTGTTCTGACAGCTTAAAAACAAGCTGAGCTTTATATGAAATAAAATTTTATGTGGCCCACAGGCACCAACATGGCAGTGTGTATCTGCTTAATGACCAAACAATTTTCTTCACTTTTAAGATGCCTAAAATAGCAGAGTGGTAAGTTACTGCAACATTCTCCTTCAGGGAATGGAAAAGGAACAGCACAGCATTACAACACTGCAGTGCTGTGCCTTCCTGTTTGCCATCACCACTTTGCCCAGTAGGATACAGGAGCTGAAAGAAGAGCTCCAAGCTGTGGCATCTACCCCTCACAACCAATCACTTCTGTAAGGGCAAGCACACCTGAGTGTGAACAAATTAACACTTGGATGCTTCTAGAATGCACAATTAAACAAGGCAGCAATCTGAGCAGTTAGTTAATAGGTTTCAACACCCTACTCTTTTCTCGGTTCAGGTCAAGGCAGCTGAGCAGGTGGCAGTATATGGTTCTCCTCCTGTGCTGACACCAGTTATATTGGCTCATATAACCTACAGTGATTAGAGTGGCTCTACTCAGTTACAAGGTTTTCAAAATGAGCCACTAAAAGGCAAATGCAGAGAGATGTGACCCGTCCCACAGGCACAGTATATGGCCTCAGTGTTCTGGTCTACCACAGTACCACCCTAAAATCTCAAGGACTTGCATTAGACATCTCGTGTTCAACTACCTGAGACAAAAAGCATAACCAAGCTTATTTTCAGTTTTGACATTCTGAAGCATGCATAACAGCATTTGGGGCTGTTATGAAGAGGAAGCACCACCCAAAGCAACTATGATGTTGCTTTTATTTTATGTGTGACTAAAACTGAGTATTCTTCCCTAATATGCAAATACAAGAGTTAGCAACATATGCTACAAACAACTATATTAATCCTTTCACCTTTCTTTTGGCCTATTTTTAAAACATTGCTCAAAGCAAAAAGGTCTTATTGCTTGAGCTGCATCTTGGGTAAATATGCATGACTAGTGATTCATTAGCTAATGATTTCTTACTCAATGAAACTCTCATAAAGTAGTATTGCATGTAGATCTACCCATGTGCTTACATCTACTGTAGCAGTGAACAGCAGCTGGTACAAACTGAGTGGATCACATTCTATAACCTTTAATGCTCATCTACTTGCACAGCTATTATAGTTTAGTATCTATGCTAAATCTGCAACTATGTGCTCCTTAACATTTCTACCTAAAAGCAAGAGGTTTTAGCTGGAAAGTAGCTGACTTTAGAGGTTAATATACTTTATTCCTTTGAGAGCACTTTTTAAAGAGTTGTGATTAAACAATGTAATTCACCTCAAGCTGCTTTTGTAGCACAAGGCAGTTTCTGACTATAAAACAGCCTCGTGTGGTTTAGTCTGAGTCAGTGCATGTATGCACATGCATTCTTGGCAATTTAAGGGAGATCAAAGTAAAGAGCAATTAAACAGATGTTGTGGTTCTCACAATCAGTCAGATCAGGCTCACTGCATGGTGAGAAGTTATGGCTCTTTAAGTTCTCAAACTGATAGTCTGCTTCTGCTTGCAGTTTCCTTTCCATATCTCTTCTGCTGGCTGTAGATTATCTTCGGGTGCTTCTCAAACAGGCACTGAAACATGGCAGTGTTGGCTCATGTCATTCTAAGCAGGCTTTGACAAGGCGACCCTAATACAGAAGGCCAGGGCAGCTGGAAACTTCAACTTCATAAATGGTTTTCACTCCAATAGAAAACTTGCATATTCATGAGGTTGCTTTACTATCACGGCTCTCCATTTTTCAAAGGCTTCCTGCTCCAAGCAAGGGACAAGAAAGGTCTGGGCAGAAAGGAGAACAGGTGCCTCCTGGGACATGGCTGGGACACAGTAAGGAATGCTGCCACCTTCCAGTCTGGGTCCAGAAATATCATTGATGGTACACAGCTGAAAAATACCTGAGGCTTTTGGCAATGGTCTCTCTCTACTCCTGCTGCCTGCAAGGAATAAATACTCACTTTAGTCCTCTGCTCCTCCCTGTCTGACTGTAAAGGGGTCTGTCCTTTCTAGCTGTGTTGGAGAGGAGAAAGCAGGGATGGCTTTTGTAGGCATGGCTTAAAGCCGGATGTGGTGGGGTAGAAGGGAACATTGTGAAGACTTTGTCAGATGCACAGGAAGCTATTTCTCCTCAGAAGCTTTGGGTAACATCCTGCTCAGCAGAGAGCCTGCAGCTCTGTACCTCACGTGTCCTGCAGCATCCTTACCAATAAAAATCTGTGCTCTGTGCATAATTAATAAAATTCTCTGCTAAATCCAAACAGGAGGTAGGAAAGTAACTCATCCTCCTGTATATATTATTTTTTAGGAGGAAACTTGGTACCAGGCCCCCATTTCCCAATTTGTAACTTAAGCAATACAGGAAATGGGTATTAGTAGCAGCAGTACACTATTTGTTTGATGTTGCTTTCGCTCTATTGGCTCAGCTCACAGGACAGCAAGGTCTGAGTGAACTTCCTTCTGTAAATTAGCATGTTATTTTGTTGAAGGGATGTTAAAATAATTGCCTTTCTGTGGCACGGACTGTGGTTTCCTGTCACCCAGTTTAACTGCAAGGTCAACACCTCTAATCTGTGTTAGGTACATACATCTAATGATCTGAAAGTCAGCAGCAGCACATTTTGATAAATGCTCTACATGGCTTCAGGTGTAACAATGGAAGTGGATGCGTTTGAACACAGAAGGTTCTGACTTCCAACGGCAATTTTTCCTTTCATATAATCAGTTAAAAAAATAAAGGACAACTGTGTTAACAAGATGTGAAATCATTCCAGCCTTCCCTGAGACTATAACTCTAAACCTGTGTCCTGACAATGGAGAATTGTCTGTGGAGATATTTCTCAAAAAAGGAGACTTGTCCAACTGCTAAATGCAATATACTCCTCTCGTTCAAACTTTTGTCTATTGAACAAAGCTTTAAAGTTGCTGAAAGAACTCCTTAATTTAAATAAATGATGGGATTATGCTCCATAAATTTGGTCCTGAAAGGTTACTTTCTGCTGAGTGTGAAAAGTATGTGCTCTGCAGTCACACCTTTTATTGCCAAGAGGAAGGCCACCTCAGCATCCCCCACTGAGGTGATTTCTGAGAATAAACACGTGAGGAGCCAGCCCAAGAGGTTGATTGTGACCAAGCTGAGGAAGCTCGTCCCAGGGACATGGAAAACAAACACTACTGAAGTCCACTCTTGCTCTAAGTCTTTCTGTACTCTCCATGGGATACCTACATACATGAGGGGATAACCACTGTGGCAGACAGGACAGAAAGTACTGCTTTTTCTATGAGTGAATGTGGGGGAGCTCCTAGCTGTAGAAGAGATACTGAAGATGGCATCTGCACAGGTGGATCCACAAAGGGAGGGACTGCATAGGGAAAGGAGATAGGACAGCTTGACTGAAACTGCATTATGGAACATATTTACAAAATAATGAGGCAAATTGGGACAGAAGAAAAATGAAATCATGCCTTGCTGTGTACATTCAGCTTCCACATAGGTCTTAGCTTAGTACTCTACTGAAAACTATGGCACTGCCCTCTTAGATAGCAAGGCATCTTGGAGAACACTGCCCTTCCAGCTTTTATGAAATATTTTTGCTATTCTCTAAACCATGTATTGTGAGGCAGCCTTTCTAACTGCAGGCACCTGCTAATGCTCTGCTTTCAATGTATCTGGTGCATGATAATAGCAGAGACTTGCTGCTGACAAATTCAAGCTGCAGATGCTGTCTGAGAAGCCCCACAAAGAGGGTTCAGCCTAGACTAAAACGCCTTCAGGGTGAGATTAAGACGCTTAACACCAAAAGCGGCATTTACCTGACATTTTCATCTTTTAGTTTTCTGGCTGCTTGTTTGGATAACTTAATCTGCAAGTCCAATCTCTGTAGGAAATCTTTGGCAGATAATTCTTCTGGTGCAGTGGGCTGATTGTCAGGCTCTTGAGGACTGGGAGAAGAACTACTTTCTTCCTGAACTGTTACTAGTCCTTCATCACAAGAAGGGGAGCTGTCAACAGTTTCATTCTCAGGAGACTCCAGTGAATTAAGTCCATTGAACAGTAATGGTTTCTCTGATACAACAGGAATATTCAGGGTTTTCCTCAGAAATATACAGTCATTAGTGAACAGTTTATTTGCCCTCTTTATTTGTTCCATCTGAAAAAGATAGGAAAAATGTAAGTTATTAGGTTTTGGCAAAGTATAAAGTACTAACTCTCTGAAGTAGTATAATACCGTTTAGTTATAATAAATCTATACTTTCTTTGCAGCAGCAATGACTTCAGGAAAGAATCTGTTTGCATTCAAAGTGATTTCAGAGTGCATGCTCTGTTTTAGCCTTGCTAACAATCCTAGCTTCTTTCATGTAGACTTGACTCCAACATACTGCTTTTTCTGAAGTCTTGCACTACCTAAAGATGCTTTTCTTGAACAGTCTTCCAGTCTCTATACAGGTTCACATGAACAACCTGCCAAAGAATAAAAATTCTGTTGCAAAAGTACTGCTGATTTGGATTTATATTAGAGTAAGGCTCAGAACTGCAAACAGCTGCTCCAGGTGAATCCTCTGGTAAAAGCATGCAGAATCCAAATAAGGGATAATGAAGTTACCTTGAGGATTCTAGGACATGTTAGTTATGAACAGTGAGCAACAGAAGTCCTGGAAGAGCAGTATATGCCTAATCCTTGTTATTCCCCCCAGCTGATGTAACACGTTCAGATTTCAGATGAAGTCCTGATTTTCAGTGAGAAGTCAGGCAGTGAAAAGAATGGGGAACTGATGAACACTCTGTAACACAGCTGCACAGACCAGTGGCTGCATTTGTTCAGTAAACTGAATCTGCAGCATCTTCAACAGCAATCTCATGTGTGTGAGAATGCGCCTGGTAACAGCCATCATGTATCTATTATGTACTTTTTAAGCTACTTTTACCCAAGATTGCCTGTACTAATGAGTAGGCTCTGACAGAAGCAACCTTCTTTCTCAGCAAACTAATGCATAAAACTCTGTTGTTCTATACTTAATCTGAGAAGCTATTATAAATTCCATTGCTTTACAGACGAAGGAAAGCTCCCAGTAAATGTTTATACTGTGTCCCTAGTAAAAATGTTTAAGTTCTAACTCATCAAAAATTCTCTTCTAAGTCAACAAACTAACTTCCTATTTCTCAACTTCAAGCTTTTAAAAAGCACAGAAATCTGTATCCATGATTATGTGACTTTATGCTTTAGTTATAACCTGAATTCATGATTTCATTAGTAAAAGTTCTAAGTAGGAAAAAAAAATTATCATTCTGGTCCCCTAGTGACTGTAATAAGCAGAAAATCCCCAATCACTACAGTACTGCAATGGTAAATGCCCTCTAAATAAAACTTGCTTAAAAATGAGTATAAAGAGAACAGAAAAAAACCTCTTGCTTTCATTAGAACTGTTAATTATTTTTATTGAACTACATGAAGCTAAACTAAGAATAAAGACTCTAAGTCTTGTCAGAATAGGAGTCTTGCTGCTAGCATAACCACTCAGAGCTGAGTGCTCCAAGTACTGCCACTCACTGCTTCAAAGTCTCAAGTATCTAGAGTTCAGTGCTCAGAGGATGAGAAAATTTCTCCATCATCTTATCCCCGTCAGTCTTAAACTCTCTTAAACTTTGGCACTACTTGGAGTCCTTCCCAACTGCAAAAGAAAAGACCATTGTTACCAGATAACTGGGTTTAACATGAATGTGCCTTCCTCACACTGAACATACCAGCAGGGGAACCTACTGGGATCCAAGGGAACCTACTGCACTCTGCATGTCTGTGCAGACGTGAGATTGTGTGGCCACTTGCAGAACTGGAATCAACTACTCCATGCAGTGTGTACCTGTACTGTGCACTAAAAGTATCTGCTGCAGTGCTGTTATAGATCTGGTGTCCTGCATGGATGCATTTGCTTGGGTCCTGAAAACCTGGTGAAATCTTTCTCCCTAAAAGTAAATAGAAGATTCTCTCTAGAAAGGACAGGTGTATGGGAATGTAGTGAAAACAGTGCAGTAAAGCTCAGCAGGAAGCAATTTCTACCCATTAAATATTAAAAATATTTGATGCAGATGGCTAAAATTATGAAATGCTTAGATTTAATAATCCCTTTCAAAAACTGAATAGCTAACATCTGGTGACTCACAGTAAGTTCCTACAAGTAAGAGAACCTCTCTACTCTTCCAGCTCTTGAAGCTTGGAAGCTGTTTTTAGTTAGGCTCATACAGCACAGGGTAAAAGTTCTCTCCCAAGCTGAGCACCATCTGAAGGGCATAAAGGAAGTTTCAATTGATTTAGTCATGAGACCTTATAATGGCCCTAGTGTGAATGTCAACTGTTAAAATTTCTGAAAGTTGTCTGTCTGGATAGGTGTCAAAAATCTTTAAAATGCTAGCTGGAGCTTTTGTCTAATACAATACAGAAGCTGAAAACTGAGATCTTTACTGCAAGGGAGTTGGAAGGTGATGCTTCAATAGCTGATAAATAATGCACTGTACTGCTATTCTCCCTCCTACTTCGCTGTAACTCTACCTCTCGTTATTTCTTACTAAAGTACCACCTCATGGCATCTGTAAGACTGTGTACCTCTGCACTGAGTAACACTGAAATGGAAAGTACTCAGTTCTAAAAAGAACATCCCTCAGCCTTGAGCAGGTTAATTCATATGTTCAGTATGTAACTCCTAAACTCCATATGTATGACTCCATACACTCATAGGTGAATGAAGAACAGGATTTAACAAGAGCTTTCCTTTTTTTTAGTGCTAGGAAGACTGAACTTAGGTCTGTTGGCTACAGGTCTATCACAGTGAAAGAGCAAAAGCTGTAGCACGTGCTTAATACTTTAACTGAACCTGCACTAATGTATAAACTTGTGGTGAACTAAGTAATTAAAACTGCTTCTAACGACAATGAAACATAGTGCTCTTTCTTCTTCCTTCAAAAGAGACACAGCACTTGCACTGAACCATAAATATGATACCAAACATGAATTCCCAGTGTTAATTTACCCAGAAGGAAGATATAATGAAGGCAAGTTGTAAAGACTAATAGCCAGTATCTGGGGAGGGGGTGAAGGGCAGAGCATGAGGCCAAACAAAGCACGCTGATCTCTCTCCCCCAACATGACATTTTCATCTGTCCTGCACTATCTCTGCCAACTCATGCCCAGGCAGGCATTGGACAGGATGTCTCTTGCTACAAAGTAACTCCCAGTGAGGAAAACCACAGGGGAAATTTCTAAAAACAATGATAGTGGAGGCAATGGCAGCCAAAGATAATTCTGATGTTTCCACTACAGCAACTCCCACTCCTGGCCAAGGATACATGAGGCAGGAAGCAAATGGAATGACTCTTTAGGGGAAGTCAGTCCTTGTCATTGTGTGAACACACGATGTTCTGCATTTTGCTAAAAGCAAACACGTTTGCATACATTCCTGCCCTGGGTTGAAACCCATTAAAACAGAAACACAATGGCCAATTTCACCAAACCTGGCACTGCTCTTAGGGACATTTCATGTCAGATTAACCTTTCTCAACTGAAGTCTATAATGATGCTTACCAACTCTAAACTGAATAACCAATGATACGTTGGGGAAAACAACCCAACATATAAACTTTAAATGCATCATCAACACAGCAAAAGCTTGCTAAATTCATACTATAAACAAATTTTAGGTTCATAACTTAAAGCTATTTGTACAGGTTTGATCCACAACTTCACTTTAGCTGGAAGGGAGTTGTAAATTGCTTAGAAATGCCTTTTTTTCTGGAAAACTACTATTTTAGTCATCTGTTTATATTTTTCACTTCTGAATGAGGAATGACATGGCTAAATCATTTAGGCGAGAGACCTTATCCATTATGGAAAGTGCTGCCAAAACCAAAAAAGAAATCAAACATCCAATGTGCTGCTTTCCCTGTCAGTGAGCAAAACTTCATTTTAATGTGGACCAGTGTAAGTCCAAGGTGTCATTAGCCCTGTTGCCAACAAGAATCAGTCAAAAGTGACGTAATCTTTCAAAAAGGAAGAGAAACAGACTTTTCATCCAATTCACAACAAAGGCTGAATGCTACTGAAGGTGATGTAAGGCTTTAGCAGATCTTGCAGACCAAGAGAAGGAAAAGAAACCATTCCAGTCAGAGCCTATAAGCTGGGGACTGTACTGTACCTCTTCTATAAAGAGCCCAACTGGAAGGTGCTGTTTGCAGCTGATGGGAGTGTGACACTCACTGTCTACCACTGCCATGCTCATCAGCTGCTTGGCCCCAAGCAGTTCTGCATGTTGGGACTACTGAGGATACATATCAGTATATGGGCCCCAAACAAGCAGAGATGAAGGCAGAGTAGGTGAGCTCTGCTCTGTCAGGAATAGTAGTGCTGGTAGACCCTAGTGGACTCCGTATGTCCTCGGCTGCCATAAGCCTTTCAACACTTTTCACAGAAATAAACTTTCTTTGTCCTTAGAAAGTGAGCAGAAGAGCAACACTGTGAAACCAGTGGTAGTTGTTCCTCACCTCTGGGCTGGGAGGCAGATCACAAGGGAAGAATGTTCAGCCCTAAAGCTACTAGAAGAAATTCTTTCCCCTTGTCACAGCCTACGTGACAAGCTCAAAATAATGATTCTTTTCAAGATAAATTTAATTTCTTTTTTAATCTGAAGTGAATGTAGCGGTGAATAGTTGCATGGGTATAGGTTTCCTGGTGGGAGCAAGTGTGGCTCATTTCC